>NW_012270198.1:3935-9727 GCF_000151885.1 Dipodomys ordii
ACTCTACCACTTGAGCCACAGCGCCACTTCCGGCTTTTTTCTTTTTGCTTATGTGGTGCTGAGGAATTGAACCCAGGGCCTCATGCATGCAAAGCAAGCGCTCTACCACTGAGCCACCTTCCCAGCCCACAAGATCATGATTTTAAGTCCTAGGCTGGCAGAAAAAAAAATTGGAAGCAAGATATACCCTCAGGCCCATTGTCTTGTGGGATATGACTGAAAAATACCTACCAGCAGAGGCTGCAGGGAAAGTGGAAATCTCCTAGGGAAGTCTTGCAAGGCTTTGGAAGGTGACTTCCTGTGGTGTAGGGACAATGCTGCCAACTAGGCCTGGTGGTGCATTCTTTGGAGGGGTCCTGAGTATAGGGGAGAGATGGGAGAAGGAAAGGAATGAATGAACTGTGTGGACCATGTGACCTGGGAGTGCAGCTATAAAGCTGATAAAAAACAAGCTGGGGTAACATGGTTGAACCTGCTGGGCTTAAGGAAGACAATGCTGGCAGGCTCTGAGTGTTCTGTCAGAGAGGAATAGTCTTTCCAGGAATTCCTAGGATTCCTTTCCTCCTGCTGCTGCAGGCAGAAGGTGGTCTGAGTTAGCACACAGGGTAGAAAAACAGCTGCAGTCTATAAAGGATTCCCTTTCTTGCAAAAAAGCCAGGATCTCCTCAGGTTTCTAGTTTCAAGCTTCTGATGTTTTCCAGTGGTTTCTTTCCAGCCTCATTTGGGACCATGTAACTGAGAAGCCTATAGGACAAGCAGCCAAAATTGGTTCTTTCCCAGAACTCTCCAGGCTCTGTTCATTGTGGCCTGCATCTCACAGGGGTCAGCGGAAATTCCTGCCACATGGCATAACCAAACCACAATTTGTCATCCATTTTTGAGGGTTTATAACTTTTTGAGTCTTTCTCTGGCATATGCCCCCAGATTCTTCCTGATGTATTTCTAGTTTGTGAATTAAGCCTTTCATTCATTTATTTATGCAAGCATTTCTTTCCTTGGCAATTAGTCTAGCATAGCTTTATCCTAGGTACTTAGGTTATAAAGGCAAACCCCTTCCAGATCTTACAAGTGTTTAAATCTATTTGAAATTATATAAGGAGAGGGAGCCAGGTTTCAGTGTCTCTTGTGTGTTATCACAGCTACATGGGAGGATGTGATTAAGATTATTGCAGATCCAGGCAAGTCCAGGAGAAAAAATTCATGAGACTTCATCTAAACTGAAAAGGCTGGGCATGGTGGTGTACGCCTGTCATCCCAGCTAAAGTGAGAAGCATAAGTAAGAGGATCACAATCCAGGTAGGCCTATCCCCAAAGTGAGACCTATCTCACTAATAATAACAAGAACAAACCCCTGAGTTTAAACTTAGTCCAGTGAGAGAGAGGAAAAGAGAAAGAGGGAGAGAAAGGGAGAAAGGAGGAGGAGGAGGTGAAAGAAGTAGAAAAGGAAGATGAGGAGTAGGAGGAAGGGGAAAAGGAAAAATACCCCCACATTTAAAGTAGGTAAACACACAGGAGGATCATGAGTTGAAGGTTAGGCTGGGCTACACAATGAGTTCTAGGCTAGTTCAGGCTATCTAGTAAGACAAGGAAATGAAAGGAATGGGCATTGCACACTTACGTGTACTCCCAGCACTCAAAACTCTAAGGCAGAGGAATCTGAAGCTCCAGCCTACCTAGGCTAAATAAATAGCATGACTCTGTCTTAAAATTTGTTATGATCAGTGGTGTAGCTCGCGTGTGAAATGCACACCCAGCATAGGCAAGGTCCTGGATTTATCCTCAGCACAAAATACAAATTATCCTAAATTCAAAAGACTGCATGTAAAATCAATAGACCTTTATTGTGGTATGTGAAGCAAAGCTTGCAAGAAGAGACTTATTGATTCCCAGCCAAGAAGATCTGATTACTAATGCTATCAAGTATGCATAAATTAGTCCAAACTTCAAATTAATAAATATCTCAACTGGCTGTGTGCCAGTGGTTCATGCTTATAATTTGAATTACTGCTGGGAAGGCGGCTCCGTGGTAAAGCGCTTGCCTTGCATGCTTGAGGCCCTGGGTTAGATTCCTCAGCACCACATAAGCGAAAAAAAAAAGCTGGAAGTGGCGCTGTGGCTCAAGTGGTAGAGCGCTAGCCTTGAGCTAAAGAGCTGAGGGGCAGCACCCAGGCTCAGAGTTCAGGCCCACAACCGGACCCAAAATAAAAAAAAAAACAAAACGAATTACTTAGGAGGCTGAGATCTGAGGACTGAGGTTCAAAGCCTGTGAGACTCTTCTCCAATTAATAAGCAAAAAGCCAACAGTGAAGTAAAAAGAAAATTGGAGTACAAAATTATTTATCTGTGACACTTCTATTGGTATAAAAATGTTATGTAACTATTGCCAAAGTCAAACGGGAGAAGTTTAATGCAAGTATTTGGGCAATCTTGTACCATTAATCATTGTTTTGGTAAATGTATGCTATGATCCATCTTTTTCCAAACTTTTCAACCTTTTCTAAGTTATTTTTTGTCTTTATAAAACATAGGAGTTCATGAAATGCAATTTGAATTAAACTAGAGAGCAAAATGTGATTTTTTTTGGGGGGGGGTTAAAAAAATATTCACCAAACGGAGCCAGGTGCTGGTGGCTTACACCTATAATCTTAACTATTCAGGAGGATAAAATCTGAGGATCTTGATTTGAAGCCAGCCGAAGCAAGAAAGACTGTGAGACTCTTATCTCCAATTAATTATCAAAAGAGCTGGAGGTAGAAATATGGCTCAAATAATAAAGTGTTAGCCTTGAGCAAAAAAACCTTAGGGACAAGCCTAGGCCCTGAATTCAAGCCCCAGGACTCTCTCTCTCTCTCTCTCTCTCTCTCTCTCTCACACACACACACACACACACACACTCATCAAAATGGAAAGTTTTTTTTTTTGGGGGGGGTGTCAGTCCTGGGGCTTGAACTTAGGGCCTGGGCACTGTCTCTGAGCCTGCTTTTGCTCAAGGCTAACACTTTACCACTTGAGCTATAGCACCACTTCTGGCCTTTTCTGTTTATATGGTACTAAGGAATCAAACCCAGGGCTTCATATGTACTAGGCAAGCACTCTACCACTAAGCCACATTCCCAGCCCCAAAAGTATTCATTTTGATTCATGTTTTTTTTTTAATCTTGTATGCTAAGATGTTAGAGAAATACTTTTAGTGAAAATAAAAAATAGAAAACATTTTAAAATATGATACAACAGAAATTAGCACCAACAATAGCTAATAAGTTGTTATTTGTTGAGTGGACAGTAATATAAAGCATGGTCATTATTAGTATTATAGCTATGCAGTAATTTGCATATGAAAGGTCTCATTAATTAGACAAGTCATCTCTGACATTATTAGTTAAGGCACATCAGCACTTAAATGAAACAGTAAGCCCTTCCACAGCACCTATGGCATCCCAGGTCTTTTTCTTAACATTTTCCTATTCTGCCTCATTTAACTCTGGCAAAACCCCTATGGATTTTATATAGTGCAATTATTCCCACTTTGCAGTTGAGAAAACAAGTACACAGAGTTTCTGTACATGGTTAACACATAGCCAGCATTGAGTGGAACCCACATATCTATCCTCTTCCTTATCCTCACAAGGCTGGTTGGTATAGAAGAACAATCACACATTAAATTACATCAGTAGACTGTCATCTCTCTAAAGCAAAAAGTTCTGCCTCTGCAGAATCAACCAATCTTGAACATGTGCCAACTTAATTTTCTTAAAAATTATAGTTTACTTTTACACTGCTAGGTATTACAATGAAACTAGAAGTAGATACAGAAGGAGCCAAGTACTGGTTGCTCACAACTGTAATCAAGAGGTTAATCAGGAGCTACTCAGGAGGCTGAGATCTGAGGATCACAGCTCAAAGCTAGCCCAAGCAGATAAATTCCTGAAACACTTATCTCTAATTAACTAGCAAAAAGCTAGAAGTGGAAGTGTGGCTCAAGTGGTAGAGCACCAGCTTTAAGCAAAAAATGCCAAGCAAGAGGTCAAAGCCCTAAATTCAAGCCTCAGTCCTGCCACAAAAATAAGTAAATGAAATAACTTATACAGGAATATATGTGTGGGTTATATGGAAATACTGTGCCATTTTGTGTAATGGACTTGAAGATCCCGAATATTGGTACCTACAAGGCTTCTATAACGCATCCACTATGGACACTGAGGGATGACTGTTTAAATTGTCATAGATCAATTAAAAAATTAAAGGAAAAGTGTCACTATTAAAAGAAAAGTGTCTTTTTGTTTTTAATGCCAAACAGCTATCAATCATCTTATGGTATCCTGTTTCAGAGAACATATATTATGAAATGATGAGCTAAGAAATAGTCTGAAACTTTCATTTGTGTTGTAACCTACCTATGGTTCCTTCCTTCAGCACTTTCTAAACTTCCTTGCCTCTTCTGAGCTACTTCTCTTTTGAGATTTAGTAAGAAGACATGTTCACACACCTCCATCCAAAGTGCTTTATTTGCCTGTGTTCTACTTCCCCTTCCTCCTTTCCCCATTCAATGCCCTTTCTTTCCATTTCTTTACTTTTCTTTCTAGTGGGTCTTGGAGCTTTAACTCAGAGTCTGGGCTCTGTCCCTGACATTTTTTGCTAAGGCTAGCACTTTATCACCTGAGATACTTTTGGCTTTTTGGTGGTTAATTGGAATAAGAATCCCATAGACTTTCCTGCTTAAATATTCCAGTGATTTGGTATCTTTCTTTTAGCAGCTAAAGTTTTTTGAATCATTTTGTGATTTCTATTTCACTTCTCCCATATCATTTTATCTTAATGTAAAGCATCTTTTACATTCATGAGTCTCTGCTTCCTTGATACAAATAACTTTATTTCCTAGGTTATTAATGGCTTTAAATGTTCCATTTTATCATTTTGATTGTCAGTAGTAAAAATTAATTAATATAATAAATTTCAAATTCTAAAACATGAAAAATAAAATTGCACTGTTTTCTATGTAGCTGCAAATGCTATGATACCTTGTTTGTGTAAAGAAATAAATGAGAACAGAAGCTTTGTAACATTACAATTTTTGGTTTCAAAATACAGCTTAAAAATCATGTTTTGGCTGAGTGTAAGTGGCTCATGCCTGTAACCCTAGTCATTCAGGCAGCTGAGAGTTGAGGATTGCGGTTCACAGCCAGCCCGGGCAAGAAAATCTGTGAGACTCATCTCCAGTTAACCACCAGAATACAAGAAGTGGAGCTGTGGCTCAAAGTGGTAGAGCCTTAGCCTTGAGTAAAACAGCTCCTGGACAATACCCAGGCCCTGAATTCAAGCCCATGACCCACCAAACAAAAAATGATATTTTGTCATAAAAAATTAGTCTGTGGTTTAGTAATAAACTCTTTAAGAGAAATTGGCTCTGTGGGGTGGAAGTATGGAGGGGTAACTAGCTAGAGGGGGTGCTGTGCTAACAAGGTGAATGAAAAAGGATGGATATGGTCAAAATAGATTGTTTGTCTTCTGAAAATAGAACAATAAAACCTGTTGAAATTGTTTTAGGAAGTAGAGAAAATGACAGGGAGAGTGATAGAGGGGGTGAGTCTGATTGTAATACAATCTAAACATGAGTAGAAATATCACAATGAAATAATGACACCCCTGCCCAACAACTTCAAACAATGATCCTCTGCTCTCAGCCTCTTGAATAGTTGGGATTACATTCAATAAATTTTCTATGCTACGGCTGGGAAGGTGGCTCAGTGGTAGAGTGCTTGCCTTGTATGCATGAGGCCCTGGGTTCGATTCCT
>NW_012270199.1:0-3521 GCF_000151885.1 Dipodomys ordii
GGGCCTGAACTCTGGGCCTGGGTGCTGTCCCTCAGCTCTTCAGCTCAGGGCTAGCGCTCTACCACTTGAGCCACAGCGCCACTTCCGGCTTTTTTTCCTGCTTATGTGGTGCTGAGGAATTGAACCCAGGGCCTCATGCATGCAAGGCAAGCGCTCTACCACTGAGGCACCTTCCCAGCCGAAGCTAATAGCTTTTAATGCTTAAACTACAGTTGGAGCCTTCAACACCCTGAGAAATGGAGATCTAACAGGCAGTAAGATCAGAAATGACATAAACTTAACACCATCAATTAAACATAAAGGACATGTTTAAACTACTTCCTCCAAACAGTAGCAAAATACACATTAAAGCTCACATAGAAAATTCACCAATACAACCATACTCTAAGCCATAAAAATATACTCCAATAAGAACAGAAATTATACAAAGTCAACTCTCAAACTATAAAAGAAACTACAAATCCACACATATGATACAATACTACATCAAATACAGGTATAATGAAAAATCTTAAGAGAAATTTTACAGTATCATGAACTAAATGAAATTTATCACCATTAATGGGATATGGTAAAAGCAGCTGCTTACAGGGAAATTATAATAATGCATATATGAGAAAAGAAAGACCTAGGTCAATCACTTAAGCTCCCCCTTTAGGAAACTAGAAAAAGAAAGCAAATTAAAGAATGGAGATTCCAGACACCAGTGGCTCACATCTGTAATGCTAGCTACCCAGGAGGCTGAGATCTGAGGATCGCAGTTCAAAGCCAGCCCGGGCAGGAGAGTCTGTGAGACTCTTGTCTCCAATTAACCACCAGAAAACTGGAAGTGGTGCTACGACTCAAAAGTGGTACAGTGCTAGTCTTGAGCTCAGGACAGTGCCCAGGTCCCAAGTTCAAGCTCCATGAATGACCAAAAAAAAAGGTAGAGCATTTTCCTACCATATGCCAAACCCTGGACTTGATTTCCAGTTCTCAGGATAAAAGAAAAAATTAAATCAAATGTGAGCAGGAGAAATAACAAGTGGCCAGGCATGACAGATCTAGGCTATTCAGGAAGCTGATATCAAGACCATGGTTCAGAGCCATCCAAGACAGAAAACAAAACCCAATTTAAACCAAAAAGCCAGATATGACAGTCTATACCTGTAACTCTATCTTTTTTTTTTTTTTTTGTCGGTCGTGGGGCTTGAACCCTGGGCCTGGGCGCTGTCCCTCAGCTCTTCAGCTTAGGGCTAGCGCTCTACCACTTGAGCCACAGCGCCACTTCCGGCTTTTTTTCCTGCTTATGTGGTGCTGAGGAATTGAACCCAGGGCCTCATGCATGCAAGACAAGCGCTCTACCACTGAGCCACCTTCCCAGCCCCACAAAAGGCCATTTTAAATAAAAATTGTGTGGGGATTTTTTTTCTTCCTTTAACCCTGCCCACTCCTGTAGAACCCTGGCCGCAGTTAGCTGTGCTTGCATTTGCAGCTTACTTTCCATCACCACTCTGGCCACTGAAGGTACAAATTGCTTCAGCAATTCTTCACCAGTTCTCAGGCTGCTCTCTCTGCCAGGCTTGTGTGCAAGACTCTTTTCCGTTCTGCGTGGAAGGACAGTCTTTCTTCCCCCTCACAAACCCACTGTAGGAGTCTCGTTCTAGACAGATGGCCATGAGGATAAATGCCTGCCAGGGCATCTTTTCCCCAGGAAGGCCAGGAAGCCCTGAGGCCCCCACGGCAGGAAGGAAGCTGCCAAGCTGCCCGCTTCTACCTTCTGTTCCCATGCCATACACACTTTTTCTGAAGGTGTTTCTGTTATCTAAATGACTGGCTCAGATGTTATACCTTCTTTCCTGAGCTGTTTTTTCTGGCTATTCTTATAATTAAGTTTCAAAATATTTCACTAGACAACCCTAAAGATAAACTCAATTGGATGCCAAATAAAAAAAGTTTTATTAGATGCCACTAAGTCTAACACTTCATTCTCTCAACCTTTCAGGCTGAAAAGAAAGATGTACTTTTAATCCTTTCTAGACTTTTCTGCTTACCTTCTCACTCTTGTCACAGGGTAGCTTGTTATAATTTTTTTCATCACTTGAGATTGACATTGCTGTGTAAACAGGTTTACAAAAGAATCTGTCAACATGACAATAACAAAGCCGTCTTGGCTGTGAGGATGATGGCCCCACATGTCAAAGTTGATTAAACTACATACTTAACATCAAAAATGCATCAATAGGGTTTAAAAATTAAATTTAGATCATATAACTCATATCAAAGACTGCCCTCCCCAAATGAATTAAGGGGGCAATGTCCTAGAACCCCAAGGCTTGAAGCGTACTTTTCAATAACCATGACCTCCGAGGAGCAAAGAAGGCCTCACCATTGAAGTGAGCTGGACACAGCTATTCATTAGGATGAGCTCACAGACAGTAAAGAAGGAAGCAGCAGGGAGTAGCCTAGAAGGGGCAGAAGACCTTGAAGGAAGAGGTAAACCAAAAATGGGACAGTGGCTTTGATCAACTTCCATTTGAATGCAGAGACTAGTCTGGCACAGGTGGGGTCTATTTCCTTTATAGACTACAGTATCAGCTGGGCACCAGTGGCTCCCATCTGTAATGCTAGCTCCTCGGGGAGCTGAGATCTCATCATCATGGTTCGAAGCTAGCCCAGGCAGGAAGATCTATGATACTCTTATCTCCAAAAACCAAAAGTGGCACTGTGGCTCAAAGTGGTAGAACGCTAGTCTTGAGTGAAAGAGCTCAGACAGGGCCCAGGCCCCAAGTTCAAGCCCTATGCTAGGCCAAAAACAAAAACCAAAACCAGCAATCATAGTACATACCTTACGAGGGAGTTTTAAGGATTCAGTAATAAAACATGTAAAGTTGCACTATAAATCCATAAGAAACAGTAATTTTGATTCTCTTTTCACTCACGTTTTAAATCTCAGAATCAAAATGATAGGGGAGCACTTTTGAACAGCAATGTCACAAATGATCAAAGTTCCAAGCATCTGAGTTTATTGTGTCATACCTCACCAGCTCTGCTACAAATCTACTTTGCAGTAAGACTGTATCAAAGGAACATCATTATCCTTCAACCAGACATTAGGGATGCTATAACATACAACTACAGGCTCTGACGGCGGTTACGCTTTAGGAGGAGCAGGGTTAGGGACCTAATTGTTCTCATTCACCCAAGCCTACCATCATCACCATCTCTTCTGGTTGGAGGAGGTAAGGTGGCTTAGCTTATGAGGACTGTTAGTCATGTGATGGTCAAAACAACATTAAGGCTGGGCATCAGTGCTCACATCTATAATCCTATCTGAAGCTGAGATTTGGAGGTCCTGTTTTAAAGCCAGCCCAGCCAGCAAAGTCCATGAGACTCATCTCCAATTAACCATCAAAAAGCTTGGAGTGGAGCTGTGACTCTAGTGCTAGCCTTGAGCAAAAAAGCTCAGGCATAGTACCCTAGGACTGACCCACTGACACATACACCAACTGACTGACACACACACACACACACACACACAC
>NW_012270200.1:0-1471 GCF_000151885.1 Dipodomys ordii
AAAAAAAAAAAAAAAAATCACAGCCAGGTGCTGATGGCTCACACCTGTAATCCTCAGAGGATGATATCTGAGAATCGCAGTTCAAAGCCAGTGGAGGTGGAAAAGTCCCTGTGGACTTTTATCCCCAATTAACTACCTAAAAGCTCGAAATAGCCGGGTGCCAGTGTCTCATGCCTGTAATCCTAGCTACTGAGGAGGCTGAGATCTGAGGATCACAGGTCAAAGCCAGCCCGGGCTGGAAAGTCCATGAAACTTATCTCCAATAAAACACTAGAAAACCAGAAGTGGTGCTGTGGCTCAAGCGGTAGAGCACTCACCTTGAGCTGAAGAGCTGAGGGACAGCGCTCAGGCCCAGAGTTCAAGTCCCAGGACTAACAAAAAAAAAAAAAAAGCTGGAAGTGGAACAGTGGTTCAAAGTGTGGCCTTGAGCACAAAAGCTCAGGGACAGCACCCAGGCCCTGAGTCCAAGCCCTATAACTGAAAAAAAAAAATTACAGTGAAATCCTTCATTTTCTACAATTAATATACACTAATAAAATAATTTTTAGCTAGGGGCAGGTAATACCACTCTTTGCCCACTATATTGTATTGAAATGGAAAGTATGAGTTGGAGATTTATGAATTTCTTCGGGGAGAAGGGAAGCATATGAATGTACCACAAAGCACAGTGAAATCTCATCCCCAGTGTGCAGGCTAAGAGATGGAACCAGGGAGGGCCTGGAGGGTCACTAGGTCGTGAGGGCTATCCTCTCCCAAAGGGATTAATGGCGTGTTTCCATTCCCCTGTGTCACACAGGATCCTGCAGTGCTCCCGGCAAGAAAGCCCTCACCTTGGACTTCCCCGACAGCACAACTGTGAGCTGAATACATTTTTTGTATTTATCGTTTCTCCCGTGTGAGGTACTCACATACCGCAAGGGAAAGCAGAGGAAGACAGGGAGGTTTGTTGTTGTTGTTGTTGTTTTGTTAGCTTACATTAGGTATATGGGGGCAGGGGTGTGGTTGTTACATTACCACCTATGCTCACAATATACTCCAGTCACTTTCACACCCGCTGTCACACTCCCTCTGACTCTGTCCCTTACAATTTCAGCCGGTTTCTTTGTTCTGTTCTTGTGGTTGGAGACAGTGTCTTTTGATCATATCCGTCCTCTCATCTTTCTTGTTAACACAAACCCCCTACCCCCAGAGAAGCTCTTTCTCTTTCCTTAGTTCCCAGCCCCCTACTGATCAACAGTTTTCATTGAGGGTCATAATGCTGTTTTCATATACACTTGCACTGTATTTCAAAATTTTTTACCCTCTATCTTTCTTTCTTCTTTTTTTTTTTGGGGGTCCGGTCATGGGGCCTGAACTCTGGGCCTGGGCGCTGTCCCTCAGCTCAAGGCTAGCACTCTACCATTTGAGCCACAGCACCACTTCCGGCTTTTTTCTTTTTGCTTATGTGGTGCTGAGGAATCGAACCCAGGGC
>NW_012270200.1:7716-10203 GCF_000151885.1 Dipodomys ordii
TGAGCGAGGCGGAGCCGCCCCCGCTGCGGGCGCCCACCCCTCCGCCGCGGCGGCAGAGCACGGCCCCGGAGCTGGGCATCAAGTGCGTGCTGGTGGGCGACGGCGCGGTGGGCAAGAGCAGCCTCATCGTCAGCTACACCTGCAACGGGTACCCCGCGCGCTACCGGCCCACGGCGCTCGACACCTTCTCCGGTAGGGCCCGGCCCCCAGGTCGCGAGCTGGGGACCCCCTCGTGGGCAGGAGGGGGGCTGGAGGGGGGACAGGCCTGGGGGGGGCGTGGGGAGGCCCCGCCCGACGCCGCTCTCCCCCTCCCCGCCTCTGCAGTGCAAGTCCTGGTGGATGGAGCCCCCGTGCGCATCGAGCTGTGGGACACGGCGGGACAGGTGAGGTGCTGGCGCCGCCGCCGCCGCCGCGCGCCCCGGGAGGTGGGCTGGAGACCGGGGGAGGATCCCCGGCCCCTGGATGGATCCATGCATCAGGTGCAGATAGGGCCTGGGGCTCTGGGGGTGTAGGGTCTCCCGGTCCCAGCGGAGAAGCGGAGCCCCCGTGCCCTGTTTGGCAGGGCAGGCAGAGACTGCCTGGCTAACGTCCCGGCCTCTTCACTCCAGGAGGACTTCGACCGGCTTCGCTCCCTCTGCTACCCCGACACCGACGTCTTCCTGGCGTGCTTCAGCGTAGTGCAGCCCAGCTCCTTCCAAAACATCACGGAGAAATGGCTGCCCGAAATCCGCACTCACAACCCCCAGGCGCCCGTGCTGCTGGTGGGCACCCAGGCCGACCTGAGAGACGATGTCAATGTACTGATTCAGCTGGACCAGGGGGGCCGGGAGGGCCCCGTGCCCCATCCTCAAGCCCAGGGTCTGGCGGAGAAGATCCGGGCCTGCTGCTACCTGGAGTGCTCGGCCTTAACGCAGAAGAACTTGAAGGAAGTGTTTGACTCCGCCATCCTCAGTGCCATCGAGCACAAAGCCCGGCTGGAGAAGAAACTGAACGCCAAAGGCGTGCGCACGCTCTCCCGCTGTCGGTGGAAGAAGTTCTTCTGTTTTGTTTGAGCAGTGTGTGGTAGTGTAGTGAGTGGTAGACAGGAGTCCTTCTGGAACCAGGGCTACTGGCAGGGCCTGGCCCTCCTCCTCCCATGGGATCCAGATCTCATACGAACACTGAGGACACGGGCCTAAACAGCCCACTCGGATTATCCAGGGTGAGCCTAGGACCTGACTTGGATTTCTTTGGTCAAGACTTAGAGGAAAATTCCTGCACCAGCCGGGTTCTCAGGGTCTCTTATCATGGGACTCACAAGACAGCTTGGCTGAAGGAGGACCCCTTGTGGTGGTGCTCACCCCTGGCTAGGGGAAACAGCTGGTCATCTTGGAGGGTTGATTTGGAATGGAGTGGGGAAGCAGAGGTCAGAGGGAGCTTGAGGGAGCTGAGGAGGAGGATGGAGGCCTGGGCCAGGAGGCAGATCAGAGGGCAGGATCTGAAAGGAAGAAGGCAAGAAGAAGGGAGAGCAGAGGAGGGCAGCTGTGGGGCTGGTGACACCTGGGCTGTCCTCCACCCCCAAGGCCAGGGAGGGTGGGGCTGGTCCCTGGGAAGAACCGGGTCTCTGGGCTCCCTAGGCACTGCCCAAACTGGCTGGGCCAGAAGTGGGGCAGGAAGTGAGAGTCAGGCCGAGGTTGAGCAGAGGGAGGGGGAGGAGCTGCAAATTAGAGCCTGAAGGAGGAAGGGGTTGGGGTCATCCCTGTCCCCAAGGTCATAGCCTAGAAGGCTGAGCAGCGCAGTCTGCAAATAAAACCTTACATTTCTGAAGCCGCTGTCTGTCATTTCCTGGAGCCGGCAGTCCCTGATCCTCAGAGTGCTTCCCAAGGCCCAGCAACCTGGATTGGCAGGTTGAGTATTCAGGCTTGGTTGAAGGGTGGGGGCTGGACCACATAGGACAGTGTGACGGGAACTAGCGGTGGGGGCAGGTGTGGGGCTCCCTGCTTGGGGCTTAGCTTAGCTGGTTCCCAGGAGAGCTAGCGTGGGAAGCAGCTTGCAAACGGGTTTCCCCAGGTGTCAGCGCCAGAACTGCTTTCCCATGACCTCACCAGGTGGGTGGGGCCCCTCCCCTCTCTCCTCCTTTCTAGAGCATGATACTCAGCTCTGGGGCTCTGGGCAACCCCAAGCCAATCAATCTAGCCTTTCTGTTCCCTCCCATCATCAGCCCACAGAGCCCAGGATCTCCAAATACATACAGCCTTAAACTTCAACCCCTAGTCAAAGTTGTTGGCCTTGGATCAGTTGGACCAATGCTTAGCCTTGACACATAAGGCACTAGTGAAGAGACAGGTATTAGTTTTGGCCAGTTAAAAGTTATGTCTGGGCTGGGAAGGTGGCTCAGTGGTAGAGCGCTTGCCTTGCATGCCTGAGGCCCTGGGTTCGATTCCTCAGCACCACATAAGCAAAAAGAAAAAAGCAGAAGTGGTGCTGTGGCTCAAGTGGTAGAGCGCT
>NW_012270201.1:0-2997 GCF_000151885.1 Dipodomys ordii
CCCCCCCCCAAAAAAAAAGATTTTTAGTATTAACAGGGTAGCTTGAATGTGGAAAAAGGAATATTAACACAAAGCATGAAGATTGTATTAGGAACAACTATATCTGTCCCTCCCAACTTATATCACTTTTACTGTGTGTGTGTGTGTGTGTGTGTGTGGCTTGAACTCAATATGTGTGTGTGTGTGTGTGTGTGTGTGTGTGTGTGTGTGGCTTGAACTCAGGGTCTGGCCATTGTCTCTGAACATTTATCCTCAGTTAACATTCTACCACTGGAGCCACAGCTCTACTTCAGGCTTTTTGGTAATTAACTAGACCTAAGAGTCTCATGGACTTTTCTCTGGGCTGGCTTCCAACCATGATCTTCATATCTCAGCCTCCTTCTGAGTAGCTAGAATTACAGGCATAGCCTAGCCATATCTACATTTAAAAAGCAATTTTGATGTTGATAAAATTTAGGTTATGCCTTATAATCAACCACTGCCTAACTCTCTTAAAAAATTAAAGTCCCACTCTGTATATCACCTTTATAATAACAATAAAAAATACAAGTTATAACAATAAAAAAAAGTTAAAAAGGTCAACAACAAATAGAATGTTCAGCCTCAGGGTTTATGTAACACTGCTCAGAACAGAACCAAGCAGTAGTTTTGGATTACCTTTCTTTCCCTTTATCCTACATAAGGTCAGAGTCTCTTACTTTCCATTAATTTATCTAAATCATATTCCTTTTATTCTAATATTCTCATATAGACTTCCTTATCTAAAGTTCTTGGTTTTCCTGAACTTTACCTTCCTTGAGATAAATACTTCTGTTTACCAAGAGTCTAATATTAGCCTGCCTTATATTAATTCTAATTAAAAAGGTTTTTTCAAGTCTTATTAGACACAACTGAATTCCTAGTTTAACATGACCTAATTATTTTCCTTGCTTACTGCACACATGTTATCTGGAGACTGACTTTTTAGGTCGGTCTTACCCTTTGCTATATATCTTGTCTGTCTTTGTTTTCATCCTTGCTTTGCTAAAAAAAAATCCTCAACTATCTTAAACATAAACTATCTTTATTTCATCATTTATCTTCATATACGTGAAAATGACTATTTTGATCTCAGATTTCAGCTGTGAGATTGACTTTACAATTTTAGGCTAAAATTGATTTTCCTTTAAAACTGATGAAACTGCTCCACTTTGCTACAGTGTACACATTTACCATTTGCAATCTTATTTTCCCTAGAGACTTCTTAAAGTCTTATTTATAATCTAGATTTTTCAAAATTTAATAAGGTTATTTCCTTCATTCTACCTGGTAGTCATAGAAAACTGAAAGTCTGTAAATTCATATCATATATATCAATATCTTATTGCAGATATTACAAGCCTATGTATGTGATACATATTGTTTTAGGTACATAGATTATAGTTATATACAAAAAGAAAAAATTCCTGCTATCATGGGCTAATATTTTAGTAAGAGACATGGATAGTAAACAAGATAAGTTTTGGGCTGGGGAGGTGGGTTGGTGGTAGAGTGCTTGCCTTGCATGCATAAGGCCCTGGGTTCAATTCCTCAGCAGAAAAAACTGGAAGTGGCACTGTGGCTCAAGTGGTAGAGCGCTAGCCTTGAGCTGAAGAGCTGAGGGACAGAGCCCAGGCCCAGAGTTCAGGCCCCACAACAGGCAAAAAACAAACAAATGGAAAAAAAAAACCCAAAAAAAGTTTAGTGTATAGTACTTGATAGTAAAAAGTGCCGAAGTTGGTAGGCACCAGTGGCTCACACCTATAATCTGCTACTCAGGAGGCTGAGCTCTGAGGATCAAAGTTCAAAGTCAGTCCGGCTGGGAAGCCCATGACACTCACGCCAATTAACCACCCAAATGCGAGACATAAAGGTGAGGCTCAAGTGGTAGGGCCCTAGTCTTGAGTTCAAGCCCTAGGACCAGCACCAAAATAACTAAATAAATACGGAACTAAGTAGTAAATAAATAATTAAAAGTTAAAAACAGAGCAAGAAAGCAAAACACTGAAATACCGAGGAACAACTTGTAGAAAATTGGGTAGAGAAGCCCAGAAAGTACAACAGAGAATAAATGTTGGATTAAGATCAGAAGAAAGTGAACAAGTTAAGCATGACGGTAAAGGTGGGTAGTAACAGATTACTCCAGACAAAAGGCAAATAAGTAAATGTCTTTAGAATCACTCAGATGTGCACCTAGAAGTCTGGATGGGCAAAACAAGCTAAACAAGGGAAGGCAGGAAGCATTGAGGTCAAAAAGGTATGGTAGCAAGAATCTAGTGAATCTTGGAAAGAACTCTGATTTTCAATATAAGTGACATGGAGAACCGTCCATTTGGGGCAGACTGAGAAGAGATGTAAATGATCTCACTGATGTTTAACAGGATCATTCTGACTACTCTCTGGAGAGCATATTATAGAAAAAAAGGACAGTTAGAAGGAAACCTTTGAACCCTACTCAATAATTTAGGGTAGAGATGAGAGTAGTTTTAACTAGGTAATATCAGACAGACTGGTGCAAAAAGATCAAATTGACAAGATTCTGATGAGGCAAGAATCAATTCCAGGAAGTGGCTGTGGCTCAAGAGGTAGAGTGCTCGCCTTGAGCTGAAGAGCTGAGGGATAGCGCCCAAGCCCAGAGTTCAAGCCCCACGACTGACAAAAAAAAAAAAAAAAAGAATCAATTCAAGATTATTGGCCTTGAGAACACACACACACACACAAACACACAGAGACAGAACAGAGGAGGACACAAGAAATAATTGTTAAGAATAATAAAAATGGATGAGGAGATCAATAAAGTATGACTGTGACAAGCAATAAATGAATTTGAAATGAGTTGAACTGGCAATTCACTGCACAACAAATCTTCAAAGACATACCTGCTCAATAAATAAGTGGGCTAAAGACTTAAAGAGAAACTTCTCTGAAGAGGAAAGAAGGATGGCCAATAGACACATGAAGAAATGCTCAACCTCTCTA
>NW_012270201.1:3377-6379 GCF_000151885.1 Dipodomys ordii
TGCCTCATTTGTTAGGAAATGGAAAGACTTGGAAAAAATTATATTAAGTGAAGTAAGCCAGGCCCAAAGAAACATAGGTCCCATGGTTTCCCTTACTTCTAATAACTAATATATGTCTGAGTCAAGCAGAAAAGGTCAGATAAGTTGATGTTAGGGAAAAGAACCCCAGCATAAGTATTCAAATGTTTTCTTTTTCTTTCATGTGATTGTTTCTAACATATTTATAAGATGATTTCTTTGTTGCTTTGCATGCCCCCCCCCCCACGGTATAACCCCTGCTTTCACTGTATTTGATGTTGGTATAATTTGTGGAGGGGAAGGGAAAAAAAATCATTTAAATAGGGATACAGGTAGACCCGTGCAACAATAAGATGGACACGTCTTTATGTCGAAAAACGAACTTTACAACTTTGGGGGGGGGGGAGGATCAAGTAGGAGATTAGGGGGAGGATATGGGAAGGGATGGGAAGGGGAAACCAAGGAGGAGGCAACAATGCTTGATAGGAAATGTACTCATTATCTTGCTCATGTAATTGTAACCCCTCTGTATGGTATTTTCACAATAAAAAAAAATTCACTTAACAAGTACAAGGTCTTATCTGATAATTAGTTGGATTTAAACAGAGTTGTTCTAACGAGATTTATACCAAAAAAATAAGAAAGAAACCTGAGAGTAAATCTAAGGGAGTGACTATAACAAACTATGGGATAACATCTAGGTATGAAAAACGGAAGGTATGGGCTGGGAAAGTGGCTCAGTGGTACAGTGCTTGCCTTGCATGCATGAGGCCCGGGGTTCGATTCCTCAGCACCACATAAGCAAAAAAGAAAAAAAAAAAAAAAGGGAAGCTACAAGACATTAAAAATATTATGGCATCAGTAAGTCATAGTAGGGTTGGGAAGTTATTGAAATTGAGATAAAAGGGATATGAACTAAAAAAATAAAAATTGAATTGCTTTTTTATAAAACTTCTTATAGCAGAAAAAGCCAGAAGTGGTACTATGGCTCACAGTGGTAGAGCGCTAGCCTTGAGCTGAAGAGCTGAGAGACAGCATCTAGGCCCTGAGTTCAAGCCCCACGACCAACCAAAAAAAAATTATTATAAAATTATTATAAAATTTCTTTGGTAATTTCTTCTAATTCTTTGTTTATGATGTTTTCGATCTATGTGTTTAACTTCGTGGATTTATCTCTCCTCAATCTCCCCATTTTCTGACTTTTTACATTCCTTGCACGTACATTTCAGCCTACTAATTTTTAAAATTTCAAAAATATACTTTTCATTTATATTTATAAGAATCATCTTACAGGGCATGTTTTCTCTCGTGTGCAGAAGCTAGATCTAAAATACAAACATAATAACACATACAGGGTTTTATGCATATAAACACAAACAAACTGAATAAAGGACGGTATACTTAGGGGAGAAGTCCAAAGGTGCAACCTTCTAAACAACCAATGAACCATTTAGCAAATCAAATATCAGGAAGCAGAAACATATATTAGGGGGAGGGCAATGAGGGAGGAACACATGAATGGAGGGAAGAAGGGTAAAAAAAAATCCAGTCATTATATTCAATGTACATTATATAAAAACTGGACTATATGACTTGAAGGTAGGGACAGGAGGGGAAAAAGTGGGGGAGAGCTGGATGCCGGTTGCTCATGTCTGTAATCCTAGCTACTCAGGAGGCTGAGACCTGAGGATCACTATTAGAAGTAAGCCCAGACAAAAAAGTCAGTGAGACTCTTATCTCCAATTAACCACCAAAAAAAAGAGCCACAAGTTGAGCTGTGGCTCAAGGGGGTAGCAAAAAAGCTCGGAGGTAGCACCCAGTCTCTGAATTCAAAGCCCCAGCACCAGCACACAGGCATGCACGCAAGTGCGCGCATGCGCCCGTGCACACACACGCACGCGCAGTGCTGTCTTTAACATGCTCCAGATTTAACTATGTATGTAAAGCACAGTAAAAGATCAAATAAATGTACCTAAAAATCTTATCATATAATCTTTTATACTTTCTATACTCTTTTAATACAAAGTATGAAAAGATTTTTTTCTAAGTTATCTGTTCCCTGGATAATCTGGTTTTGTTTTTTTTTAAATAATCTTTCTCTCCTTCAAGCTGTTGACTTGACTCCAAGTATGGGTGATCACTTCATTTATAATAAGAACAAAGGGGTGAATTTACAATTCAAGGTAACAAACTAGATTATATTCATTCTTCTGTTGGGATGTATAAATAAATATCCAGTCCAAACTCTAAATCTTCTCCTTGTACTCTAGGATGGAATATCCTTCTCTCCTATTCAGCTGTCAATAGTTTTATAGAAATTTATTAAGCCTTTTTCATCTATAAGTGATGTTTTTCCCTTTACACTATTACAGTTTTTTAAAATGCCTTTAATGATGTTTAAATGGGATCTTGAGAATAGTTATTCAGCCATTTTATACCAGAAGCCATGTTTTACTTTGGTGTGATGAAATTTATTCAAGTAGAAAGCTCATTAACTTAGTTAAATGTAAATTCCAGAGTAAAAGGATAATAATGATATAATAATAAAAGGATAATAATATTTGTCTCCTGGAAGAAACTGACCTGACATCCCAAATCTGTACTGTTATAGAAGAAAGAGAAAGATTTGAGGTCACTTAATGAATTAAATTTTAGAGTTTTTGTTGTTGACCAAATTCTACAGCTGTTGGGCTGTAACAAGTTTTAAAATGGGAAAAAAATACACAAATAGACTAACTACAAAATAATACTGAAATTGGCAATTTTTTTCAGCAAAGATTCCTTGAGCTCTTAAGTTATATATCAATTCGAATAAAAACTATTTCTGTCAATTAATTATTGATGTTTGAAAAAATGTTGAGGGGCTGGGAAGGTGGCTCAGTGGTAGAGCGCTTGCCTTGCATGCTCAAGGCCCTGGGTTCGATTCCTCAGCACCACATAAGCAAAAAGAAAAAAGCCGGAAGTGGCGCTGTGGCTCAAGTGGT
>NW_012270202.1:0-735 GCF_000151885.1 Dipodomys ordii
TTTCTTTTTGCTTATGTGGTGCTGAGGAATCGAACCCAGGGCCTCAGGCATGCAAGGCAAGCGCTCTACCACTGAGCTACCTTCCCAGCCCCTCTATGAATTTTTGATACTAGGTTTCACTCTGAAGCCCAGGGTCAAATTCACGATCCCCCTACCTCAATCTCCTGAGTGCTGGGATTACAGATGCACACTATTTACAAGCATTCCTTGATAGAATTTCTCTCATGAATTGGAGATGTTTCATTTAGTAGGAAGGATTCTTTAATTCTAATGTTGAGTAAGGAAGTGAATCAACAATACATATTTCAAATAGCAAGAAATCAATCTGTCCTGGTCTTTCCTATTTTGTGTATTATTTTAGATTCACAAGCCTTAGTACAATATTTCCCAATAGACTACAACTTAGTATGTTGTCCAAGAAGCCGTGTGAAGAAACTTATCCAAGAGGAAGTAATCAACTAAGTCAAATACTGCTTTGAAATCAAGTAAGATGAAGATTCACCAGGGGCTGGTGGATCACACCTGTACTGTAATACTAGGCTGAGATCTGAAGATCAACGTTCGAAGCCAGCCAGGGCAGAAAAAGTCCCCCTGGGACTCTTATCTCCAATTAACCACTCAAAAACAGGAAGTGGAACTGTGGCTCAAAGTGATAGACACTAGCTTTGAACAAAAGAATCAGGGACAGCACCCAGGCCCTGAGTTCAAGCCCCACAATGGGGGTGGGTGGGGGGG
>NW_012270202.1:1160-1496 GCF_000151885.1 Dipodomys ordii
GGGATGGGCTGGGGGGAGGGGGAGATGGCACAAACAGAGGTTACTGATGACCTGGAGCCCAGCAGTTCCAGAGCAGTTATGGGGGCAAATATGTGCTGGAATGGGTGAAGAAAGACGGGGAGGAGACTTACAGAATAAGTCTTTGAAGAAATTTTTTCTTGCAAAATAAATCAGGAAAAGGGGTAGGTAAAAAATGTTTGCTGGTTTTGTGCTTGCGTTTGATTAGATAGACTGACTCACTGCTAAGGGCAGAACCCACAGCTGAGTGCATGCACGCCGTGCACTCTACCATTGAACAATACCTCTATCCCAGTTGCTAGCTTTTTTTTTTTTTTT
>NW_012270203.1:0-2586 GCF_000151885.1 Dipodomys ordii
TTGAGCTGAAGAGCTGAGGGACAGCACCCAGGCCCTGAGTTCAGGCCCCACGACTGGACCTCAAAAAAAAAATTAAAAAAAAAAAAAAGCTCCAGGAGGTAGTGCCAGCCAGATATTGCTTTCAGTGTGTTATCTGTCTCTCAATCTGGTCTCTCCAGCCCCAGTCCGCACAGGACTTGGGATCATAAAGAACAGAGTGACATTTCCTAGCACATGATCGCTCCCCACCAGAGTAGGATGGTATTTTTAAGTTAGCAACAAGAAGGGAGGGGTCATTATTATCTGGAACAATGTCCCTGTGATTAGAATCCTCCCAACACGAGCGTGCCGTTCACAATCACGGGTTATTGTTGGAGATCTTTCCCTTCCATCATGATCTACATCCGCAGAGGCCTGGTCCAGGGGGAACAATCTTTCTTCCCTAAATGATGCAGAGCTGGGACTTTCCCACTCATGAAACTATCACTTCAGTCACTAGCATGCAATCCCTTATTTAAAAATCTAGAGAATGGGATCAATACAGAGGTTCAGCATCTTAACCACGGGTCCAAGCATCAGATTTTTGCCTAGGCCCATTGACACTAGCAATAGCTACCTTGACACATCATAGATTCCTTTTTATCAGGAAGCTGAGTGAGCCTCAAAGTAAAAAAAGAAATAAATAAAAAGAAATTATTGCGGCAGCCAAAGCTGGGAAGGAGAACCGCTGTACTTAGCCAAGTCCTGCAGTCAGTGCTCGAAAGCCCGTGCAGAAAGCCAGTGTTGCTCCCCCTGGATCTGGGCTTCTCCACAGGTAAGGTGACAGCCCAGAGGAAAGGTGACAGTCCAAATCTGTTCATGAATGCCACAGTCTCTGTTCCATGAGGGAATTTCTGTTCTCTGAGGCCTGTGCTCTAAGATGCAGAGACTGGGAGAATGCAGTGCCTGGCTTGTTTTACTTCCCTAAAGCTATATATGCTTCACTAACAGGTGATTCCTGACATTGTTGGCTGGACCACCTTAGTTCTAGTTTTCTGAAGTACCCCTCATCCTCCCCACCCCCACCTCACTGCAAGGAGAATAAAATAAAGCACGTTCTGAGCTATTTTGTTTGCTGAGAAGGGCTTGGTGATTGTTCATCCAGCAGGGTGAAGCAGTGTTTACCAGGATGGACCTACATGGAATTATGCAAGGGTAAGTGGTCTTCCTTGAGTCTTGGGCGAAAAAAGATTTGCCCCTGCCTTCAGGGAGCAGCTCTGTGAAGGAGACTTCAATGGTGCTCTGTCTAAAAGAGATTTAGGTGCTGAGGGCTCAGCTGTAAGAGAATCTAGGGTGATTATTTATTTGTTTATTTATCTTTAGACAAGATCTTGCTATGAAGTCCAGAATGGTCTTGATCTTCCTCTGTCAATCTGAATTGGGCTTACAGGCATGTGGGTCATTTAGAAGAGCTCCTAGGCTCCTTATGGACTGACTTGTGTTTGGGCTGGCCATGCTGCTCCTCACCAGTCCCTTTGTGAGAATGTACAGACCCCTGCTGCTATCTGAGCTCTGCCATGGGGCAACCACGATATAGAGATAATATTTAATTTATTTCCTTCTAAGCGACCTTAGAATCTATACAGTTTTATCTAGGCCCTGATTATAATTTGATTTATTCTCTCATTTATTTATCCATTGAATACATTTCATAAACATCTCCTTCTGTCAGATGTTTTCTAAGCTTTGAAGTTGGAAGAGTGCAGGGACCAGAGCAGTGAGCTCTGGGCCTCGTGGGGTTGCTTTCCTGGGGGATGGCCCAGGTCCAGCAGTGAGTGTGAGTCTCCTAGGTAACAACCATTCTAGAATACAAACAGCCAGATTGAGCATGTCCAGAAGCCCCCCCTTGTCTGAGACTTTGGAAACTTCAGAGGAAGGTCTTCCTGTCCAGACACAGCAAGCTGTGCCTTAGCCAGGGGCATCGCCCCCAGTTCAAACCCCAGTACTGCCAAACAGAGAAGCAACGAAACCTATAGGTGCTTATGGCTTAACTACAAATCCCTATTTCTGATGTTAGGAATGTAAAAATATCTCTTAAACCCCATCCCACTCAGTCCAATGTCATAACGGAGTCCTGAGGCCCATGTCCATTTAAGACCAGAGACATATAAGTAGAATTCATGTGGAGCTGGGTGCATTGTTCAGAAGTAAAGTACTTAGCATTCACAAGGTCCTGGGTTTAATCTAAGCACCAAAAGAAAATGAAAAGACAAAAGGAAAGGGAAAGGAAGGGAAGGGAAGGGAAGAGAAGGAAAGGAAGGAAAGAAGGAAGGACAGGTACAGTGGCTCACAAGTGTCACTCTGTCTATATGTGAAGCTGAGATCAGGATTGAGGTTCTATGCTAGTCTGGGTACAAAGGTTCTTGAGACTCCTCAAGAAGAAGCTGAGCATAGCCGGGCGCTGGTGGCTCACGCCTGTAATCCTAGCTACATAGGAGGCTGAGAACTGAGGATCGCGGTTCAAAGCCAGCAAGGGCAGGAGAGACCGTGAGACTCCTATCTCCAATAAACCACCAGAAAACCGGAAGTGGCGCTGTAGCTCAAGTGGTAGAGCGCTCGCCTTGAGCT
>NW_012270203.1:2636-5155 GCF_000151885.1 Dipodomys ordii
AAAAAAGCCAGAAGTGGTGCTGTGGCTCAAGTGGTAGAGTGCTAGCCTTGAGCTGAAGAGCTGAGGGACAGCGCCCAGACCCAGAGTGCAGGCCCCACAACCGGACCCCCCCCAAAAAAAAGCATTTGAGCCATATCACCACTTCTGACTTTTCTGGTAGTTTATTGGAGATTAGAGTTTCACAGTCTTTCCTGTCTTGTCTGGCTTTGAACTGTGATCTTCAGAGCTCAGCCTCCTAAGGAGCCAGGATTACAGGCATGAGCCAGCCAGCAGCATCCTGCTTAGATAATATTTTTAGAAGGGACATTCTTGTCACTCTGGACTATTTTCAAAAGCATGCTATGTCTGTTAGGACCTGCGTGTCGTAAGAGAAGTAGCACAGAACAGTGATTTGTGTAGACTGTGGACAGCCTGGGTTCAAATTCTGGTTCCATTACAGAGTAGAATTACTAGCAGGGGGCTAGGAATATGGTTCAAGTGGCAGAGTACTGAGCAAGCAAGTCAAACTAATTCAAGGTCCTAAGTTCAAACCCAACCCAGCAATAATAATAACAACAACAACAATAATAGGGCTGGGAATGTAGCTTAGTGGTAGAGTGCTTGCCTAGCATGCATGAAGCCCTGGGTTCAATTCCTCAGTACCACATAAACAGAAAAAAATGCTGAAAAACAGACTAGCATTGTGGCTCAAGTGGTAGAGTGCTAGTCTTGAGCACAAAGAGGCTCAGTGTCAGTGTCCAGGCCCTGGACACACAGTGTTCAGGCTCCAGGACTGGCAAAAATAATAATGGTAATAATAATAATATGAAGAATATATAATAGTGATGTGGAGTGCTGGTTCATATCAGTAATCCTAGGTACTCAGGAGAATGAGATCCAGAAGATCTTAGTTTTAAGCTACTTTGGGCAGAAAAGTCCTTGAGACTCCTTCTCCAATATAACCAGCCAAAAGTAGGACTGGAGATATGGCTCAAGTGGTAGAATGTTAGCTGAGCAACCAAGCTGAGTGCAAGACCCTGTGTGGGTGGCTCATTCCTATAATCCTAGGAGGCTGAGATCTAAGGATCATGGTTCAAAGCCAGCTCGGGCAGGAAAGTCTGTGAGACTCTTATCTTCAATAAACCAACAGAAAACCTCAAGTGGTGCTGTGGCTCAAGTGGTAGAGTGCTTGCCTTGAGCTGAAGAGCTGAGAGACAGCACCCAGGCCCAGAGTTCAAGCCCCACAACCCCCTGCAAAGATCCTGGTGCAAGCCCTAGTACTAGAAATAAATATATAACAAATTAATCATAATTAATTAGTTAAAGCTAGCTGTTCATCTGCAATCCACTTCAAAAGTTAAGGATAAATGCAATAGTCTAAACAAAACATAGAACAAAAAAGCAAGACTACCAGAAAGCATAGAATAAAATGAAAGTAGCAAACCTACATACCATTTTGAAAATAAATGTTGATGAGTTAAACTTTACTAGTAAAAGACAATGATTTCTTCTTCTTCTTTTTTTTTTTTTTGTTTGTCATGGGGCCTGAACTCTGGGCCTGGGCGCTGTCCCTCAGCTCTTCAGCTCAAGGCTAGCACTCTACCACTTGAGCCACAGCGCCACTTCCAGTCTTCTGGTGGTTTATTGGCGATAAAAGTTTCACAGCCTTTCCTGCCCATCTGGCTTTGAACTGCGATCCTCAGATCTCAGCTTCCTGAGTAGCTAGGATTACAGGCGTGAGCCACTGGCGCCCGGCCATTCCCCACTTTTTGAAAGTCAAATGAACGATGGAGGATGACCTGCCCCCTCAGCCTGCTAACCCTTTTACCATGAAATCTCACTACATCCAGCTTACCATAAATACCATTCCTCTGTCATAATGGCGAAGGTCTCTCTAGCCCTGTTTTTCTTCATCTCTTAGACATCTGTGAGACTGTTAGCCACAATATTTTAAGAAGAGAGAACCATGTTCAAAGACAGCTGTGAATGAGGAAGAGGTACGGTCAGCATGAGCGGAGCCATGGAAGTGCGCACAGCTGATACAACTCTGCCCACGGCTTTTGTCCCAGATGCGCTTTTTCTGGTATATTTCCCCCTACCTGTCTGGCTACTTCTTCTAAGTTCTTTTTTTCTCTTTTCCATCCCTTAAATGTTGACACTTCCCTCATGGTTCAGCTCTGGATGCCCTCTCTTTTCGCTCTGTGTATTCTTTCCAGACCATTCTGTTTTCCTCCACAGCCTCAATTATAACCCTTATGTTGAAGGACTCCAAATTCTTGCCCCTACCTCTCTTTCCATTTAGAAATCTTGTAGGAGCCAGGTACTGGTGGCTCATGCCTGCAACCCTTGCTACTCAGGAAGCTGAGATCTGAGGATCATGGTTCAAAGCCAGGCTGGGCAGGAAAGTCCATGAGACTCTTATCGCCAATAAACCACCAAGAAACTGGAAGTGGTGCTGTGGCTCAAGTGGTAGAGTGCTCACCTTGAGCTGAAGAGCTGAGGGACAGTGCCCAGGCCCAGAGTTCAAGCCCCATGACCAA
>NW_012270204.1:0-1874 GCF_000151885.1 Dipodomys ordii
CCCCCCCCCAAAAAAAAAAAGAGCTGAAGACCAAATCATCATGTTGAAACATACAGTGGATATAATACTGCCTGCTCTAATTCTAAATCTTTCCAGTTCCACTACTCAGCTTAGTGCTATGACTTCTTGTCTTCAGTGGGAAATCATGTGATCAGCAAAGCCATTCAAACACTTGGTACAAGATGTTGAGAAGAGGGGGTTTTGTATTGCAATGTGAACTGAAGAATGTTACCTTTTCAGTATTTGGAGCATCTGTCTGAAAATGAAACTTACCCAATGGAGGAAAATGCCGACAGAACAAGGTTAACGAGTTCTAACATTTCTGCTATTTTTTTTGGTGTGTGTGTGTGTGAGTGTGTGTTAGTACTGAGGCTTGAACTCAGGGCTAGAGTGTTGTCCCTTAGCTTTTTCACTCTCTCTCTCTTTTCTTTTTTTGGTCGGTCGTGGGGCTTGAGGTGAGCGCTCTACCACTTGAGCCACAGCACCACTTCTGGTTTTCTGGTGGTTAATTGGAGATAAGGGTCTCATGGACTTTTCTGCCCAAGCTGGCTTTGAACTGTGATCCTCAGATCTCAGAGCCTCCTGAGTAGCAAGATTACAGGAGTGAGCCACCAGTGCCCCGGCCTGAGGATCAAAGTTTGAAGCCAGCTTGGGAATACAAACCTGAGAGACTCTATCTCTAAGTAACCAATAAAAAGTTGGAAGTGGGCTGGGTGTTGGTGGCTGACACTTGTAATCCTAGCTACATGGGAGATTGCGATTGAGAACTGTGGTTCAAAGGCAGCTCAGGCAGGAAAGCCTGTGAGATGCCAATCTCTATAATTAACTACCAAAAGATGGAAATGGTGTTGTGGGGGTCAAACTTGAGCACAAAAGCTTAAGGACAGTGCCCTGGCCCTGAGTTCAAGCCCTACAAAAAAAAAGTCTGAAGTGGAGATGTGGCTCAAGAGATAGCGTGTCAGCCTTAAGCAAAAATGTTAAACAAGTACACGAAGCCGAGTTCAAGTCTCAGTGCTAACAAAAAGATTATAGGCCTAAAATCAAGTAAGGCGAGATCACCTTCAGGACATGCGACCACACTGCCGATCACCCAGGCTTCTTCCTGACGCTGATGAATCGCAGTCAGAATTTGTTCTGTTTGGTTCTTTGACACCACAAGAGCAGCTCCAACTCCACAGTTAAAGGTTCTGGCCATCTCTTCTTCTGAGAGCTGTCCTTCATGCTGTAACCATGAGAAGATCCTAGGGATCCTCCAGCTACGGGCATCTGAAAACAAGGAAGATAAGAGTTATTTACCCTATTGCATTACACCAGAAATACAGGAATGTAAATATACAGAGGTAACAGAAATCATAATCAAATGCTTTTTTTTTGTTGGTCATGGGGCTTGAACTCTGGGCCTGGGCGCTGTCTCTCACCTCTTCAGCTCAAGGCTACCACTCTACCATTTGAGCCATAGTGCCACTGCTGATTTTCTGAGTGGTTTATTGGAGATAAGAGTCTCCTGGCCTTTCCTGCCCAGTGTGGCTTTGAACTGCGATCCCTCAGATCTCTGCCTCCTGAGTAGCTAGTATTATGGGTGTGAGCCATTGGCACCCGGCTTATTTTTGTTTTCTTTACTTGTCTTGTTGTTCATTTATCTGTCTTTGGGAGGGTAATGGAGAAATGCAGAAATGGAGGGACAAAGGGTGAACAAATGCAGCAGTGGTACTCATTAAACACTATGTTGAAAATGAGCTATATCACTTGTGGGTGAGGATGGGAGGAAAAATCTGGGAGAGAGCGAGGGAAGAGGTGACATTGTTCAAAAAGAAATGTATTGGGGGGGAGTGGGAGGATTGGGTGGGGGGGAGTATGGGAAGGGATGGGAAGGG
>NW_012270204.1:8045-10321 GCF_000151885.1 Dipodomys ordii
GGCTTTTTTCTTTTTGCTTATGTGGTGCTGAGGAATCGAACCCAGGGCCTCATGCATGCAAGGCAAGCGCTCTACCACTGAGCCACCTTCCCAGCCCTGGCATCTCATCTTTAAAGAATTCACACCGAGCTCAGAGCCAGTGGTTCATGCCTATAATCCTAGCTACTCAAGAGGCTGAGATCTGTGGATCACAGCTTGAAGCTGAAAGTCCCTGAGACCCTTATCTCCAATTAACCAGCAAAAAGCCAGAAGTGGAGCTGTGGTTCAAGTGTAGAGCACTAGCCTTGAGGGAAAGAAGCTTAGCGGTAGCACCCAGTCTCTGAGTCAAGCCACAGGACTGTCACAAGAAAAAAGCAACCCAGGTATGAGGGGTTCATACCTATATTTCTAGGTATTCAAGAAGATGAGAGAGAGATGGATCATGGTTCATAGACAGCTTAGGCAGAAAAGTCCTTGACCCTCCTTCTTTGAGATACCCAGCAAAAAAATCAAGCTGGAGTCATGGCTCATGTGGTAGAACACCCAATTTAACAAGCTAGCTGGGTATGAGGCCTAAATTCAAACACTCTACCAAGTGCCTCTTCCCCACACACAAAAAAACAGCACATCATTTAATATTACTTATTCTAAAATATTTCCAATGTTTATAACTTCAAAAAATTTGCCTGATATTTGGACAGGAATTAAGTTGCTAAAAATTAATTTACCAAAGGACTGAATAAAAAACAAATTCTTAGGAAATGACTGGGCATAGTATTTGTAGTTCCAGCTTGTAGGGGGCAGAGATCAGGATGATTGTGACTGGAAATATGCTTGATCAAAACAGTTTACAAGATCCCATCTTAGCAAACAAGCTGGGCAGGGTGGTTCACACTTGCCATCCCAGTTATTAGGGAAGCACAGGTAAGAAGCTCTCAGTCCAAGGGTGACTCCGGTCAATAAACAAAAGGAAAAAAAAAAAAGGGCTGGGATGTGTGGCTCAAGAATGAGGCCCAAGTTCCAATCCCCAACACAGGGAGAAAACAACAACAACAACAACAACAAAAGCAGAAAAAAAAAACAGAAAAAAAAATTCTGAAAAACAAAATACAACAAAAACCCCACACAAATTGCAACCAAAAGTTTATTGATTTTACAAATAGTAGTATATATCAATTAAATGAATCATTAAGGATCAAAATTATACTTTAGTAACAAAGATGCAGCAACAAAATGATATTGCTCAGACTTTCTTGCTCTGGTTGGCTCTGAACTGTTTTCTTCAGTTCTCAGCTTAAGTAGCTAGGATTACAGGCTTAAGCCACCTGCACCCTGATTCTGTTAATCTTTGAAAAGAAGCACTGTGAAGTTTCTTCCACTTAATTTGAATATTGCTATAAACAGTTGCGAGATGGGTTGGATCGGTTCAGTAAATAGAAGATGGACCAAGATTAGATCATCTCCAGAGAGAAAAGAAAACAGAATGACTTAGTATACAAAGGACTAATACAGAGAAAAAAGAATACAGAATGACTTAGTATAGAAGGCCACATAGGATTGGAGGCATGGTACAGCTGGTAGAGAAGGCGATAAACCTTCCCTTATAGCCATTTAAGTCTGCAACTGCCCAAAACCACCTCAGAAGAGGGTTTTTGTTTTACCTGGGCTGTTGGAGGAAAGCTATGGCCCGAAAGCCGATGTCCCTTCTATAAACTGCTCCCTCAAACTTGATCACAGCAAGTCCCTTCTTGGCTTCTTCCAGGGCCAGTAGGAGATTCTCCCGGATAGCTGTCACTGTAAGGACTCTGCCCCCACTGGTTACCACTTTGCCATCTTTAAGAGCAGTGCCAGCATGGAACACCTCTAGTCCTAAGGCTTGAGCTTCAGAAAACCCTGTAAAAGAGCGTATTTGACATAGGGTGAGAATAGCAGGGTTACAGTGTGAAGTAACTAAAAAAAATTTTTTTTTTGGTTAGGCGTGGGGCCTGGGCGCTGCCCTTCAGCTCTTCAGCCCAAGGCTAGCGCTCTACCACTTGAGCCAAAGGGCAACTTCTAGCTTTTTCTGCTTATGTGGGGCTGAGGAATCAAACACAGGGACTCATGCATGGGAGACAAGCACTCTACCACTGAGCCACCTTCCCAGCCCCGTGACTTACAATTTCTATTAAAAAAAAAACAACAAAAAAACAAAAAAAAACAGCCTGGTGCTGGTGGCTCACGCCTGTAATCCTAGCTACTCAGGAGGCTGAGATCTGAGGATCTCGGTTCAAAGCCAGCCAAGGCAGGAGAGACCGTGA
>NW_012270205.1:0-4842 GCF_000151885.1 Dipodomys ordii
AGACAGACAGACAGATAGATAGATAGATAGATAGATAGATAGATAGATAGATAGATAGATAGATAGATAGATAGATAGATAGATAGATAGATAGATAAAATTAGATAGAGACACACAGACACACAGGCAATTACACAGCAAATAACCCTGAAATCATTGGTTTTTTTGTTTTATTATCTTTAAGTAGCTGTACAAAGGATTTATCATTCAGCAAAACAGTTTATGAATGTAATACATCTTGATTAATACCATTCTTTCCAACATTCTCACCCATTTTTCCCAACCCACCCTTACTTCTTACTTCTTAATTTTATAGGATTTACATTTGTTTACTGCATTCTATCCCCCTTCTTTTCATTCATCTACCCCCAACCCTCAGACCCCTTGACCTCACAGTTTTCAAGTACCTTTTCCTGGTGTTCATTTTGTTTAACTCTGATTTAGACTTTCTAAGGAATTACACTGTTTGAGTTCTCCCCCGAATTTATGCTGTTTCAGTTAATACATTTGTTTGCACTTGCATAGCATTCAAAATATCTACTTTTATATTTAAAAATGAATTGGAATTCATTCCACATATGATAGAAAACATGTGATCTCTGTCTCTCTGGCCTGACATACCACTTAACATGATTTTTTCCAGGTTCATCCATTCCTTTGCAAATGATGCAATATCATTCTTTCTAATGGACAAGCAAAATTCTATTGAGTATATATACCACATTTTCTTGGTCCATTTATCCATTGAGGGGCATCTGGACATTCAAACTGGAATGAGGTAGAATTCCACTGTTTCAATTTTCATTCCTTTATAGCCAGAAATGTTGAGAATTTCTTCATGTGACTATTGGCCATTTTTACTTCTTCTTCTGAGAAGCCTCCATGCAGCTCCTTAACCAATTTATTAATTGGTTGTTGATTCTTTTTGAGGTTTTAGTTTTTCAAGATCTCTGTATATTTTGCATACTAGGCCATTGTATGATGTATAGTTGGCAAAAAAATCTTCTCCCATTCTATAAGTTGTATCTTTTGCCTATTAGCTATATCTTTTGCTATGCAGAAATGTTTTAGTTTGATGCAATTTCATGTATCAAGTCTTTCATTTTCTGTTCTTCTTGGATCTCAAAAAGTTTCTGCCTGTGCCAAGGAGTCCTAATGTTTCTCCTACTTGTTCCTGCAACAGTTCTGTGGTTCAACTGAGGTCTTACACTGAGGTCTTTGATCCATTTTGAATTGATACTGATACAAGGAAATAGATAGGATCTAGTTTTCTTCATGTAGATAACAGGTTTTTCTAGCAAATTCATTGAAAGGAGCCTATGTTTTGGCTCCTTTATCAAATATTAGATGGCTGTGAGTCTGTGTTTATTTCTTGGTTTTCTATTCTGTTCCATTGGTCCTCTAGCTGTTTTTATTACTGTAGCCCTGTAGTAGGTTTAGAAATTTGGTAATGTTATACTGACATCAAATACAGTGAAAGCAGGGGTTATACCGTGGGGGAGGGACATACAAAGACAAATCATTTAAATAGGGATACACGTGGACTCATTGCAACAGTGAGATGTACAAGTTTTTATGTCAAAAATGAACTTTACAACTTTGGTGGGGGAGGAGAATTGGGTGAGGAGGTTGGGAAAGGATGGGAAGGGGAAACAAAGGAGGAGGCTACAATGCTTGATAAGAAATGTATTCATTGGGGCTGGGAAGGTGTCTCAGTGGTAGAGCACTTGCCTTGCATGCATGAGGCACTGGGTTCCATTCCTCAGCATCACATAAGCAAAAAGAAAAAAGCCGGAAGTGGTGCTGTGGCTCAGGTGCTAGAGCGCTAGTCTTGAGCAGAAGAGCTGAGGGACAGCGCCCAGGCCCAGAGTTCAGGCCCCATGACCGGACCCAAAAAAAAAACAAAAAAGAAAAACAGAAATGTACTCATTATCTTGCCCATGTAATTGTAACCCCTCTACAGTATTTTCACAATGAAAAAAAAAGAAATTTGGTAATGTTAAAATTCTAGCTCTACTTTTTCTGCTCTGCACTGCTTTTGCAATTTGGGGCCTTTTATAGTTCCATATTAATTTTTGGATTGTTTTCTCTAGTTCAGTGAAGAACAATGTTGGGATTTGATAGGTATTGCAACAAAATTGTAGATTACTTTGAGCAGACTTGCCATTTCCATGATATTAAGTCTGCCAATCCAGGAAGCTGGAAGTTCTTTCCACTTCCTTTTGTCTTCTCAGGTAATATGTAGAGGAAAGTTCATAGCTATGCATTCCTACATCAACAAATCAGAAAAAAATCTCAATTTAATACACTAATGAAGTACCTCAAGCTACTAGGAAAACAGGAGTACAACAAACTCTAAACCAAAAAATATCAAAAATTAGAACAGAGGGCTGGGAAGGTGGCTCAGTGGTAGAGTGCTTGCCTTGCATGCCTGAGGCCCTGGGTTCGATTCCTCAGCACCACATAAGCAAAAAGAAAAAAGCTGGAAGTGTCACTGTGGCTCAAGTGGTAGGGCGCTAGCCTTGAGCTGAAGAGCTGAGGGACAGCTCCCAGGCCCAGAGTTCAGTCCCCATGACCAACCAAAAAAAATTCCCTTTCTCTCAGATTCTTTTATTGTTTTCCTGTAATTTTGACTCTAATATACTAGGAATCTAGTCTAGAGCCAACCATAAACCAAAAGATGAATTTGGTCCAACTTGTAAATTCATCCACACTCACCATGGATGGTTACCAGCCTCTGAGTGACCAGATGTTTCCACATGGCTGCCATAGCAGCTCAATTTTCTAATTATAGCAAAATAAAATTTCCTATGCACTGAAAAAAGTCTAACCCATGTAAAGAAAAATCTCTAGCAAAGTGAAACTCAGTCTTAATATGTTATAGGCTGTGTGTATCTAATACACAGGATATGATTTCATGTTTGATTGGCTATAGAGATGTATAAATTTCTACAATAAATAAGGAATTATTCCACCTACCCATTGAGCACAATATTAATATGGACAAAACATGAGGTTTAACTATTCTTTCATAAAGAACAAGTAAAGTTTGTTTTTCTTTGGTTGCTTGTATATGTTGTTCAACTAGATTATCTGGTAGCTCTTATTTTTTATTCTGTTTGGTTCTATTTCTGTGACACTTTTCAGTTATGTTTTGTGATAGTCAACTGAGAAGCTTAGCCAATCATGATTTATATTCTAGAGGATCTGAATAATGTATGAATAATCACCCAATTTTGACATTAAATAGTAATGTGGACACAGAATTTAGAGTGAAATTAACATCAAAACATAGGGAAAGTGTATTACTGTCCGCTTTGAAAGTATGAAAATATTAAAAATTTTCAAGCTGGAATGTCAATATTCTCATCCTCTAATTTCACATAATTGATTCATGTTAATTTCTTCAGGTTTTTAAATAATACTTAATTTTCATCTACTGTATGGTGGAAATGTTAAAAAAATGTGTAATATATTTTGCTACCAACTCTTAACCACAAAACTCTTAGAAAATAGTCATTTTGGAGGAATTTTATGCTTAATCTGAGTTTAGCAGAATTATCAGAAAAAGTTAAGCATATCCTTTGTAAAAAGAAAAAATGCATGTATATGAGGAATTATTAATTTTTGCTTTTATTTTTAAGTTGCCTAAATGCAGATTTACTAGCAAAACAGGGCTTCAGAATTTAGACTTCATTAAACATTAATCAATTTAAATTATTTCTTTTATTCTACTTGCATAGTTCTCTAGAAGATGGATAACAAGAAAACATTTTAGGAATAAAATACTTCAGGCATCATTCACATAAGTATGTAATATGTCAAAAAGAGTCATGCTCCCAAGGGGAACTCAAAGTTGAATTTTTCTATACAGGTGATCCAGCAGTCTCTACACAGTTTCAACTCAGAGTTGAATTATCAATGTTATATACCAATTCCCTTACATAAAGCAGCCTCTCTACCCAGAGTATTTATATAAGAAATTTCTCTGACTATAATGACTGTAATGATCAAACACTGAACATCAAGTGTCTACTTTGGGACCTGGAAACTATTGAAATACATTTAGATTATCACATTCCACCAGTCAGAAGTACTAAAATATACTACACAGACTCAGAGCTAAAAGATTTTGATATTGATAATTAATGGGTATTACAAAGAACACAAAATACAAAACTGAGAAAAAATCTAAACAATTTTATGACTGGAAATCAGTTTTTAGTTCATTTTTTATAAATGGTGTTTGAAATCACCAGTGATAAGATTATTTTGTGTGTGTATGATGATACTGAGGACTTAGCTCAGGACTTCACTCTTACAAGACAAGCAATCATCACTTAAGCCATGCCCCAGTAGGATGAGTTACTTTCAATAAATCACGAAAGAACCAAATACATATACATTTTTAAAGAAGATAATATAATAAGGAATTCATAATTCTCTTTATATACCAGGACAAACTCCAAGTAGATCAGCAATCTACATGTAAAAATTAAAGCTGTACAAATACTAGATTAATTTTATATCCTGTATATACAGAAAAAACTACTTAGTTCCTGATTAAAAAAGGAAAAGGTATCTGTTTACTCATACTTAAAGAAAATAAGAGAATTGCACAAAGAAGCATATCACAAGCAAATGCAAAACCTACATTACTGGCCAAGAGACAATATTTGCAATTTACATCACAACCAGCCAGCTTGTTATATATAAAAACCTCACTTAAAAATCAAAACCCATTGGGTGGCTTGAATATATTTCATCTTTATTTACTATTTTTAAAAGATATAAATAAGGGCTGGGAAGGTGGCTCAGTGGTAGAGTGCTTGCCTTGCATGC
>NW_012270206.1:0-3756 GCF_000151885.1 Dipodomys ordii
TTGGAGTTGATTCTGGTGCATATATAAGGATCTAGCTTTAGTTTTCTACAAGTAATATACTGGCATTTATTAACTTTGTGTCAACTTGTTTTTATCAGTTACTGAGAAATATTGAGGAAAAGATCAAAGTCATAAGGCAGAATGCTTTGTCTTGAATATACTCTTCAAATACTCTTCAAAGACACTTTTGTGTCTTTGGGGATGTGTGACTGTGATAATTTCATATGATTTTTATCTTCCTTTAATGGTATAATTTCATTTTTTGCTAACCTCAGTGAGATTAAGCTTTATTAAATATTCAAGATTGCCTGAATGAATAATTGCAGCAGAGGCAAATTTTTTTATATGTAATTATTTATTAGTAGCTCTTCTTCTAGTCTGAAGTATACAAGGCCAAAATCATTTCATTCTGGAGTTAGTGGAATAATTTCTTTTGATGTAATAGATATGCAGATGGATAATTTTTTACTCCAGAAAGTTTTAAACTTCTATATATTTTTAGTTTCCTTGCGTTTCCTCCTAATTTGTGAAAGATGAGAAGTTTATTATACTTTCATAAGCACGATACTAATTTTTGTTAGTTTTTATATAATTTTGGTCTTAAGGTTTAACCTTAAGAGCTTAATATGAATAGTCAACTTTGTTCTTTAGTAGAAATTATGATGCTATTTATATTAAACATTGTTGTCAAAATTGCTAATTGTTTATAAGAATTTTTTTTAATTTTTGCTCTCTGAAAATTATGTCACATATATTAACTATGATTATAGTCAAATCTTTTTCATGACCATGATTTGCTTATGTTTTCAGTAAAGTTCTATGCTTACATGTATCTTTAATGTTGCAACTTTTTGCATTGATTAATAATCCTTCATTTTTGTGTGTAAATACTATATTTTATATAAAACACAATTTATTAGATGTGTGTGTGTGCTTTTATTGGGACTTGAACTCAGAACCTTACATTCTTGCCTGCCATTTTTACTGAAGGTTAGTGCTCTACCACTTGAGCCATCCTACCATTTCCTACTTTTCTGGTGGTTCATTGGCGATAAGAGTCTCACAGACTTGCCTGCCTGGGCTGGCTTTCAACTGCAATCCTCAGATCTCAGTTACTTGAGTAGCTAGGATTACAGGTGTGAGCCACCAGTGCTTGGTATAACTTTCCATTTAAAAGGCAACCTTGGCTTTCCTGTGACAGCCACCATTTTACATTCAGTCTATAAATCTGGCTCCTGTAGGTAAGTGAAGTCATACTCGTATTTATTTATTTATTTTTGGTGTGTGAAGTTGCGAGTATGAGGCTCATTTCAACAAGCATAATGTACTCAGGGTTCCCCTGTGTGGTAGCATGGATCAACATTTCCTTTTCTTTTCCTTTTTTTTTTTGGTTCATGTGCTGGTCCAGTGGCTTGAACTCAGGGCCTGGGCACTGTTCCACTTTGAGCCACAATGCCATTTCTGGGTCTTTGGTAGTTAGTTGGAGATAAGAGTCTCACTGGTTTTCCTTGTTGCTTTTCAACTGAAATCCCCATATCTCAGCCTCTTGAGTAAGCTATGATTACAGGTGTGAGCCACCAATGCCTGGCTCAGAATTTCCTTTTTTTTTTTTTTTAAAAAAAAAGGATGAATCATTCTAGTATGTTTATAAGACATTTCACTTATTCACTTACCCATAGAAGAGTATATGGGCTGCTATGAACACAGTTGTACAAGAGATGAATAAAGAAATCCCCAATTGGCTTACACCTGTAATCCTAGCTACTCAAGAGGCTGAGATCTGAAGATCAAGGTTAGAAGTTAGCTTGGACAGGAAAGTCCATGAAACTCTTATCTCCAATTAATTACCAAAAAGCAGGAAGTGGAGCTGTGGCTCAAGTGGTAGAGGATTCGCCTTGAGAAAAATGGTAAGAGGCAGCTCCTAGGCCTTGAGTTCAAGCTGAAGTACTGGCGCACAGATACACAGACCCAGACCCAGAACCCCACCCCCCTCACTAATAAGAAATAATAATAATAATAAAATAATCCTCAAATAATTCTTATGTCTAGCCAAAGAGAGAGCCTTTGAAGGGGTTTCTAAATTTAGAAGACAATCCAATGTTGCAAATGCAAATCTTATGGTGAAGTTTTACAGATTTTCAACATATGGCATCTATACAATACAGTAGCAAGCTGGAGAGGCCTCGCTTTGATTTTCTATTCTGACGTTGCTCATTTTCTTGGATTCAGATGCCACTGTGGACGATTGAGCCAAGACCACCAAGGGAAAGATTATCCCTGGAGCATTAACGAGAATGAACTATGGTCTGTTGAAAAACACACAGTGAAAAGCCCCACAGACAGCTTCGGCACCATTAATTTCCAAGATGGAGAGCATATCTACCACTCCAAGGTTTGTTAAGAATCGAAGTCATTTTTCTGCTTCTGTATGTGATAGTCTCCAAGGGTAGATGATCAGAAGACCTGGACTTATTGTGAAAGGACCCAATTATTGGGTATTGATTGCTACGTCAAAGCTAGCTTGACGCTCTCTTCCCTCTTTCCAAGTTTATGTATCCTCAAATATTAATTAGAAATACCTTGAACCACCGAGGGGACTTACAGATGAGGGAGAGGATCACTTGAGAGGAAGAGTTGAGGTCGAGAACGATAATCAAGCCAGAGTTGCTTTCTTCACTTTAATTCATCAGTTGGACAATAGGAATCATTTAAAAAGGATCACCTGATTATTTTTATACCTTTTTCTTTTGTGTGTGCTGGGGCGGGGAGACTTGAACTCAGGGGCTGGTTACTGTCCCTGAGCTTTTTGTGCTCAAGGCTAGTGTTCTACCACTTTGAGCCACAGTGTTATTTCTGTCGTTTGGGTAGTAAACTTCAGGTAAGACTGTCACAATCTTTCCTGCTTGGGTTGTCTTTGAATGGCAGCCCTCAGATCTCAGCTTCCTGAGTAGCAAGGGTTTATAAGGCATGCGCCAACAGTGCCCTGCTTCCCTGAGCTTTTTTTGTTCAAGGTTGGCAGTATACTACTTGAGCCACAGATCCATTGCAGGTCTCTTTGGTGCTTACTTGGAGATCAGAGGCTCAGGGACTTTCTGGCTCATTTCACCTACTTCTTACAGCTTTCTATTAATGAGTTTGCTGGTGTAGTGATTTTTGCCAGTTGTTGGAAGAATTTCTGCCTCACTTCAGGCTTTCTCGAAGGAATTCTGAGGGTGTACCCTCCACACAGGGGAAGCTTTCTGTAGTGACTTTCAATTCCCAGAAGGAACTTGAAGGGGTTGCGGAATCTTTGGAAGTAAATATTTCCACTATGTGAAGATGAACTTGTAGAGAGAGTCTAACTTCCTGTTGGCTTGTGGCCATGTTAGTTGCCCTGCTGTGTTATTTCTGTACCCAGTATGGGGTTTTCACTGCATTCTGGTCATGGCTCTGTAACTTGTCTTTTAGTATATTAGAACATCCTATGACACCAAGTTGGACCATCTGCTACATCTGATGTTGAATGAGTGGAGGATGGAGCTGCCAAAGCTGGTGATCTCCGTCCATGGAGGGCTCCAGAACTTCAAGATGCCCGCCAAGCTTAAAGACACCTTCAGCCAGGGTTTGGTTAAAGCTGCAGAGACAACCGGAGCATGGATAATAACAGAAGGCATCAACTCGGGTAATAGAAATTTTGTCTGTCTGTCTGTCTGTCTCCCCCCCTTTCCTTCCTTCCTTCCTTCCTTCCTTCCTTCCTTCCTTCCTTCCTTCCTTCCT
>NW_012270206.1:6269-10761 GCF_000151885.1 Dipodomys ordii
AGGTCTGTTCTTGTGCCAGTACCAAGCTGTTTTGATTACTATGGCTTTGTAATAGAGTTTGAAATTTGGTATTGATATTCCTCCAGCACTAAAAATATGGAATGTTTCATGAATTTGCATGTCATCCTTGTGTAGGGGCCATGCTAATCTTCTCTGTATCATTCCAATTTTAGTATATGTGCTGCCAAAGCGAACACGGCAATTGTTTTTATTCTCCCATGACTGCTAATACCCTCATGTCACAATCTCTATGACTTTTTTCTTCTTTTTCCTCCTCCTCCTCCTTCTTCTTGTTCTTTTTCTTCTTCTTCCTCTCCTATTCCTCCTTCTTTTCCCCTTTCCTTCTTTGTGTGTGTGTGTGTGTGTGTGTGTGGTGCCCTTCAATGAAGGATCTTCTTGCCTCTAACTCTCAAGTGTTATGATTCACTGACTTTTAAACCTCACACAATGGTTTCCTCCCACCCACCCACCAAACCTTATTCCTATGCATCAGAGTACATGAACAATCTGTACATTAGAATCACCTGGGAGCTTTGAAGAGATACAGGTGCCTGTGTGTCTTTGCCGTAGGTGAGCTTCAGAAGTGTGTCTAATCATACAGACCGAGCACCTTGACCTTTGTCTCCCACCAGTCTGTTGCTAGCCTGTGGTGCACTCTATCTTCTCTTCACTTTTCTCTCTTTTGCTGTGAGGTGTCTAGAATAAATGATGCCTATCCTTGAAGATCAACATTAGATCCATTACAACCACGCAGCAGCCTGTGGTATCTCAGCTAGAGCTTCTCACTTCGGTCTTTCCATTTCCTCAGCCATTGCCCAATGCCGGCTTCTGTGCTGTGTTTCTATTTTCCTCCCGCATCAGGATGAGTTTGCATTAGCTTGCACTCTCACCTGAGGTCAGGATGGACACATTTGCCTGAGTATTCAGAAACACAGACCAATTTAACACACACATTTTTTTAAACTGAAAAGGAATGAAGGAAGCCAATAACAGATAACAAATGAAGAAACAACAAACAGATATATTAAAAAAAAACAAAAAAAGCAAGGGATTTGTCCTGTCACTAATAGGTACTTGATAGTTCATGACATACATTTTATAGATTATTATTGTGTCACCTTCTTGGAACAAACCAAAGCCAGCAAAGTCCTAAGTTTATGGCTTAAGACTTATATTATTTCCAGTACATAAATGTAGGGAAGATTCAACAAGTTCAGGAAAAGGTAGACATAGCCAAAGATTTTTCCTTTATTTTACTTACTGCTTAATTTTTGTTTAGATCAGGGTCAGCTAATCTAAGGAATGTCCTATACAGTAGTATGAAAATGATTGAAGTGGTTTATCAGACCTCAAACTACACTCCAGGTCTGCAAAACGAGAACCAGAACCAGAACTATTTTTATGAAACACCTCTAGGTGTTTCTCTGTACATAAGCTCCTGTCTCCTCTTGATGCACTTTGGAACTTTAACTGAGCATAATGTGGCATGAATATTTGACAATTACTTAGACTGAATGCCACCAGCTTACCATGTACTGGAGCAGTGGTGTGTACTTGTCATCCTAGCTATTCACGAGGCTAAGATGAGGAAGATGGTGGTTGCAAGACCAGTCCAGTTCACCTCTTCCTCCCCCCCACCAAGTGAAAGACTTCATTTCAACAGAAAAAAAGGCATGATAGACTCTGCTTGTCATTCTAGCTATGGCAAAAATATAAAAAGGAGTGGTTTAGTTCAGCCAGGGCAAAAATCGAGATCCTAACTTAGAAATAACCAGAGAAAAAAATAGGGACATGGTTCAAGTGGTGTCTGTCTAGCAAATATGAGATGCTGAATTCAAGCCCCAATATTGTACAAGAATAATGATAATGATAATGATGACCAGTTATAACCTTGAGCATGATATTGATCCCTGTGTGCCACATTTTTATCTAGAAAAATGAAGCATAAAAATCCCTACTTCGCTGTGCAGCAACTTTGATTTGTTGTATTTCTGGATTTTAGAAACTTTCAACTCATTCCCAGAAGCCCTAGTATTTCTCTTTTGCATTCCTGTAATAGTTTTGTGGATTCTGATCTTCCATTGAGGTTTTTGATTCTTTTTGAATTGATGCTGATGCAAGATGATATATGAGGATCTAGTTTTAGTTTTCTGCATGTGGATTTCCAGTTTTGCTGGCTCAGCAATTCTACTCAATAGAATACAAACAAGGTTACAGTAAGGCCACCAGCACAACCATGTTCATTGCAGCATTATTCACCATAGCCATATGGATAAATGGATCAAGAAAATGTATGTATATATACACAATGTATATATGTACAATAGAATTTTACTCATCCATTAGAAAGAATGGCATTGCACCACTAATAAGGAAGTAGACTTGGAAGTGATTATATTAGGTGAAGTAAGCCAGACCCATGGAAGCAAAGTTTGCATGTTTTCCCTCATGTATGGTAGCTAGAGTCAGCCTATAAACCTACAAATAAGCACATTGAGTGGTACGCAAGTGGTTGCAAGTGAATTAACTGAAGTTTAATAGACTCTATAGAGATCTGAAATATATAATATATATATATATAATATATAATCTTTTAAAAAAAACACTAGGTCAAAGCCCAACAAAATCCTTATAAGGAAATGGGTATATGAAAGAGGAGGAGTAGGACCAGGGAGAGAGGGGGAGAGAGGGAAAAGGCAGTCAAGAATTCATTATATATACATGTTAAGAAAAGTAGTGAAGGGAGGGTCAAGGGGTGACACCAATCAAGTTGTGTAGTAGTCATAAACTGCTTTGTTAAATGGCACCTCCCTTGTACACCTACTTAAAGGTAATAAAACATTCATAAAGGCATTTGTACTTAAAGTGTAAGTGTATAAAAGCTAGCTAACTCTTACTGAGGTATTTCTATGTGTCACCAAGTTCTGAATGTTCTAATAGTTGCTATTATTATTAATCTTAGGAGGGTAAATATGAATGTATTACTCCTTAATGTACTAGTTCTGGAACATTTTAATTTAATTTTATGAGCTCATTTGCTCAAGGCTAGCTCTCTACTACTTTGAGCCACAGCTCTACTTCCTTTTTATCTTTTGCCAGTCTTGGGGGTTGAACTCTGGGCATGGGTATTGTCCACGAGCTTCTTTTGTTCAAGGCCAGTGCACTTGAACCACAGTGCCACTTCTGTTTGTTTGTTTTTTCTGAGTAGTTTACTGGAGATAAGAGTCTCATGGATTTTCCTGCCCAGGGTGGCTTCAAACCATGATCCTCAGATCTTAGTCTCCTGAGTAGCCAGGATTACAGGTATGAGCCACTGGTGCCAGGCTACTTCCAGTTTTTGAGTGGTTGGAGATAAGAGTCTCAGGGGACTTTTCTACTTGGGCTGGCTTTGAATTCCAATCCTCAGATCTCAGCCTCCTGAGTAGCTGGAATTATAGTCATAAGCCACTGGCTCCCAGCTGGAATATGTTTTATAGTAGAGCTACTACATGAGTTTACTTTAATGCATAAGGAACACCATGTATAAGCTGTCTTGCTTGGGCATTGAAGAAGCTTAGAGATAAGAGTACTTAAGACATTCATGATGTCAAGTCTGGGCTTGCTGAGAAAGGACAATGCACAGAACATTCTGGTCAGGCAAGATTAGGGTCAGGACTGAGGAGATAGGCAGAAATTGCTCAAAGAGAGGGGAACTTTTCAGACACAGAGGTTGGTAATGATGTGTATAATGATGATGATGATGATGATAATGATGAGAATGTGTGTGTGTTCAAGACAGACTAGAGGAAGCCAAGCATTTAGAATCAAATCCCACTGTTTCAGCAACCTCCCCCAGAACAGCCCTTTCCACGTACTCATCCATGTCTCTTTTTGTGACGGCCCCTATTTGCATGCTTTGTGAGCTAACATCTGACTTGTAAACTGGTTATTCACAGGAGTGTCCAAACATGTTGGGGATGCCCTGAAAGCCCATGCCTCGAAGTCCTTGAGGAAAATCTGGACAGTTGGCATTCCCCCTTGGGGTGTCATTGAAAACCAGAGAGATCTGATTGGAAAAGATGTAAGTAGACAATCCTTTCCCAACCAAAGCCAATGGATGAGCATCCAAACCGCTCATGTAACACAGGGTCTCATAGCTCTTCTGATGTAATATATCCAAAATTGGTTGCCACCTTTCTACTACAGTAGAGCCCTTATCCTAGTATGGAACTTGACAATCCTGTCCTTGGAGTTGCTCAAGTCATAAGCCTTAGCTTCAGGTCAGAATGAGCTCTTTGTCTGATGCTTCATACCTGATCCTTCAAAAAAATGATCTCAGGCTGGGAAGGTAGAGCACTTGCCATGCATGCTCAAGGCCCTGGGTTCGATTCCTCAGCACCACATAAGCAAAAAGAAAAAAGCCGGAAGTGGCGCTGTAGCTCAAGTGGTAGAGCGCTAGCCTTGAGCTGAAGAGCTGAAGGACAGCGCCCAGGCCCAGAGTTCAGGCCCCACG
>NW_012270207.1:0-1710 GCF_000151885.1 Dipodomys ordii
TGCTGGTAGCTTTAGTGTGGTCTTGTTTGTAAACATTTGGGTAAATGCCCAAAAGTGGGATTGCTGGGTCATAGGGGAGCTCTATGTGGAGTCATTTAAGGAACCTCCATACTAGTTTCAAAAAGAGGTTGAACAAGTTTACACTCCCACCAACAATGAAGTAATGTTCCCTTATGTCCACATCCCCTCCAGCATATGTTGTTATTTTCCTGGGGTGAGGTCATATCATGTTGTTTTGATTTGCATTTCTTTTATGGCTAGGGAGCTTGAGCATTTCTTCATGTGTCTATTAGTCATCCTTTTTCTTCTTAACAGAAGATTCTCTTTAAGCCTTCAGCCCACATATTTATTGGGCAGTTGTTTCTTTGAGGATTTGTTGTTGGGGGATTTAATTTTTTTAGTTCCAAGTATATTTTAGATATGAGAGCCTTGTCTGTTGTATGTCTAGTGAAGATGTTCTCCCCATCCGTGGGCTTGCTATTGATTTGCTAGCTATGTCCTTTGCCATGCAGAAGCTCTGCAACTTCATGTAATCCCATATGTCCAACCTTTCTTTGATTTGTTGTGTTTCCGGGTAGCTATTAAGAAAATTTTGGCCTTCTCCAAGGAGACCTAGGGTTTCTCCTATGCCATCCTTTAATGTTTTCAGTGTCTGCTTTGACTCCGAGGTCTTTGATCCATTAGGAGTTGATTTTGGTGCAGGGTGATATGTAAGGATCTAGCTTTAGTTTTCTAGAAGTACTTAACCAATTTTGCCAGCACCATTTACTGAAGAGGCTCTCTTTCTTCTATTCTAGTTTTTGAATTCCCTTGTCGAAGATTAGATGGCTATAGGTCTGTAGGTTCATTTCTGGTTTTTCAATTCTATTCTATTGGTCCTGAGGTCTGTTCTTGTGCCAGTACCAAGCTGTTTTGATTACTATGGCTTTAGAGTAGTGTTTGAAATTTGGTATTGATATTCCTCCAGCAGCGTTCTTTCTGTTGAGGAGCGTTTTTGCTCTTCGTGGTCTTTTATTGTTCCATATGAATTTTTGGATTGCCTCTTCTATTCCCTGGAAGAATGAGGTTTGAATTTTGATACGTATCACATTGAATTTGTAGATAGCCTTGGCAAGTATTGCCATTTTTACGATGTTAATCTTTGCAATCCAGGAGCGTGGGAGTTTTTCCCATTTTCGAAGTTCTGTTTTGATTTCCTTTTACAAGGTTTCAAAATTTTCATCATAGAGGTCCTTCACTTCTTTGGTTAAGTTAATTCCTAGGTATTTTATTTTTTGTGGGGCTATTACAAATGGAGTTGCTTTCCTAATTTCAGCTACACTTTTCTCATTGTTGGCATACAGAAAAGCCATTGATTTTTGGGGGTTAATATTATAACCTGCTACTTTGCCAAAGTTTTGAATCAGCTTGAGTAATTTGGGAATGGAGTCCAGGGATTCTTTAAATACAAGATCATGTCATCTGCAAAGAGGGAAAATTTTATCTCTTCTTTCCCTATTTGGATCCCCTTTATGTTTGCATCTTGTCTTATTGCTGTAGCAAGGCATTCTAGTACTAGATTGAAGAGAAGTGGAGAGAGTGGGCATCCTTTTCTTGTTCCTGAGCTAAGAGGAAATGACTTTAGTTTTTCACCATTGAGTATAATGCTGGCTGTAGGTTTGTCATATACAGCCTTTATTGTATTGAGGAATGTTCCATGGATTCCTAATT
>NW_012270207.1:2800-3421 GCF_000151885.1 Dipodomys ordii
TTTTTAATCCAACTAGACAGTCTATGTCGCTTAATCAGAGAGTTAAGTCCATTAATATTGAGAGATAGGACTGAGAGCTATTTGGGAGTTCCTGCCTTGTTATCCACCTTCTTTGGGGCTGGGAAAACTGGGTTCTTCCTTTGGTTCTTGGATTCTCAGTTTGGGTGCAGTTTCTTGGCCTCTATTGTGATCCTGTTGGTTTTCTATGTGTAGGACATCTTTAAGAAACTTTTGTAAGGCTGGTTTGGTGGAGATGTATTGTTTCAATTTTTCTTTGCTATGGAAGGTTTTTATTTGGCCTTCAGTTACGAAGGAGAGTTTAGCTGGGTACAGTATTCTTCCTTGCTAATTTTTAGATTTTAGGGCATGCCATACATCATTACAGGCTCTTCTTGTCTTGATTGTCTCTGCTGCATAATCTGAGGTGATTCTAATTGGTTTCCCTTTATACATGATTAATCTTTTCTCCTTCACAGCTTTAAGGATCTTTACCTTGGTCTAAGTTGATCCTGTGACAGTGGGATGTTCTATTCTGGTCTGGTCTATTTGGGGTTCTAAAAGCTTCTTGTATCTGAATAGGCCTGTCTTTTTGGATGTTTGGGAAGTTCTCTGCTAGGATCC
>NW_012270208.1:0-1906 GCF_000151885.1 Dipodomys ordii
ATAGGTAGGTAGGTAGGTAGATAGATAGATAGATAGATAGATAGATAGATAGATAGATAGATAGATAGATGATAGATAGATAGACAGACAGATAGATAGGTAGATACATAGATAGATAGATTTCTTGACTGCATTCTCCTCATCATTTCCTACCTCTTTCTCCTTGGCCCTATCCATACCTGCTACCCGGTGCTTATTTTGTTGGGCTTTGTATTATTTGGGCTTTGCCTTTCTAAGGAATTACACTATTTGAGCTCTGCCTGGAATTTACCACATTTCAGTTAATGCATTTGTAACCACTTGCATGCTACTCAATATGTTTACAGTCTAATCCTAGCTACCATGCAGGAGAGGGACCACACAACCCTTGTCTCTCTAGGCCTGACTTATTTCACTTAATATAACTTTCCAGGTCTTTCCATTTCTTTACAAATAGAACAATATCATTCTTTCTAATAGATGAGTAAAACTCTATTGTGTGTATTTATACCTCATTCTCTTCAATGTCTTCTAAGGTCTTGAATACTGACCTGCTCCAGACTGACTTATAGTTTTAACCTTTTGTATCTACTACTTGCTCTTTGGGTTGTTTGTTTGGGTGAGGAAATTTCTTCCTCATTCCCTTCTTCCTTTCTAAAGTCACCCACTGTCTAATCTATACCACATTGTGCTAGGTACTACAAATTTTAAAATGATCAAGACTGGTGGCATCACGACAGTGATGGCCTTGAGGAGGAGACAAAGATGTAAAAGTTCATGTTAGAATGTGACATAATCTCCTTCATGGTGTAAATAAATCAGGTTGGGAACCATAAGGAAATGTCTTCATCTCTCCTTATCACATCTAAAAGAAAATAGTAGGAGGAGATTGAGAGGATCATGGTTCAAGGACAGCCAGGAAAAGTTAGCAGGACCCCAACTCAGCAAACAAGCCAGTGTGATGATACAGTATAATCCCCAACTGTACTGGAAGAGTAAATAGGAGTACATGGTCATACAAGACAGTATTAGAAAAGTAAAATAAAACTGGCTTACCTGGGACTCAAATGATAGAGCCCCAGGCTACCAAGTAACACCCAAGTATTGTGAAATAGTTTTTTGTTGAAGTTGTCTTTTTTTGTATGTTTTTAAAAATTTTTTGTTACCCCCTCCATTGTTTTCCCCCTACTATCCCTTCTTTTTGTATGTTTTATGAAAGAACATATTCTAAGTTTATCTAAATTAGGTGTAAATGGTTTTTTTCTTACTAAAGATAGATTCTTTTTTTTTTTTTTGTCGGTTGTGGGGCTTGAACTCTGGGCCTGGGCACTGTCCCTCAGCTCTTCAGCTCAAGGCGAGCGCTCTACTGCATGAGCCACAGCGCCACTTCCAAAATATTTTTTTAGGGATAAATAAAAGTGTCAGATAAAGAAACAGGAAATGAGAGGTAAGAAAACCTAGAGATTGGCTCTGCTGTAGATGTGAGGCAGCAATGTCGCTAACTGTCCTCCGGCCCAGGCATTTCCCGGTGGTGGGAGGGATGGAGCACCGTTTGCCTAGCCGTCCTGGAGTGCAAGTCTCTTGCAAGGCCCATTTCTGACCTCCAGGCTGTGGTCTAGCTGGTCAGCAGGAGTTGGCAACGTAGCGTATCTTGCCTCCATAAAGAGCCAATGGAGATGCACATCTATGCTGGGGCTCCGAGAGCTTCGGATTAGGTATGCCCACAGAGGGCAAGGAGGCTCGTGCCCAATATTGTCCTTGTACATCCCTTCTGCCTGGCTCTTTCTAAGTCAGAACCTTTTTAATTAACTAGTGACCAACAACAGATGCTGGAGGGGATGCGGACAGAAGGGAACCCTACTGCATTGTTGGTGGGAGTATAAACCTGTTCAACCACTCTGGAAAGCAGTATGGAGGTTCCTCAAAA
>NW_012270208.1:10791-12092 GCF_000151885.1 Dipodomys ordii
GACAGACATCGACCCTCACCTGTCACACACAGCATCTACCACAGACAGACACCGACCCTCACCTGTCACACACAGCGTCTACCACAGACAGACACTGACCCTGACCTGTCACACACAGCGTCTACCACAGACAGACACCGACCCTCACCTGTCACACACAGCGTCTGCCCCACAGACAGACACCGACCCTCACCTGTCACACACAGCGTCTGCCACAGACAGACACCGACCCTGACCTGTCACACACAGCGTCTGCCACAGACAGACACTGACCCTCACCTGTCACACACAGCGTCTACCACAGACAGACACCGACCCTGACTGTCACACACAGTGTCTACCACAGACAGACACCGACCCTGACTTGTCAAACACAGCGTCTGCCACAGACAGACACCGACCCTCACCTGACACACACAGCATCTACCACAGACAGACACCGACCCTGACCTGTCACACACAGCGTCTACCACAGACAGACACTGACCCTCACCTGTCACACACAGCGTCTACCACAGACAGACACCGACCCTCACCTGTCACACACAGCGTCTGCCACATAGACAGACACTGACCCTGACCTGTCACACACAGCGTCTGCCACAGACAGACACTGACCCTGACCTGTCACATACAGTGTCTACCACAGACAGACACCGACCCTCACCTGTCACACACAGCGTCTACCACAGAGAGACACCGACCCTCACCTGTCACATACAGCGTCTACCACAGACAGACACCGACCCTCACCTGTCACACAGCGTCTACCACAGACAGACACCGACCCACATCTGTCACACACAGCGTCTGCCACATAGACAGACACCGACCCTGACCTGTCACACACAGCGTCTGCCACAGACAGACACTGAGCCTGACCTGTCACACACAGCGTCTACCACAGACAGACACCGACCCTGACCTGTCACATACAGCGTCTACCACAGACAGACACCGACCCTCACCTGACACACACAGCATCTACCACAGACAGACACCGACCCTCACCTGTCACACACAGCGTCTACCACAGACAGACACTGACCCTGACCTGTCACACACAGTGTCTACCACAGACAGACACCGACCCTCACCTGTCACACACAGCATCTACCACAGACAGACACCGACCCTCACCTGACACACACAGCATCTACCACAGACAGACACCGACCCTCACCTGTCACACACAGTGTCTACCACAGACAGACACCGACCCTCACCTGTCACACACAGCATCTACCACAGACAGACACCGACCCTCACCTGTCACACACAGTGTCTACCACAGACAGACA
>NW_012270209.1:0-3725 GCF_000151885.1 Dipodomys ordii
GCTTTTTTCTTTTTGCTTATGTGGTGCTGAGGAATCGAACCCAGGGCCTCAGGCATGCAAGGCAAGCGCTCTACCACTGATCCACCTTCCCAGCCCTGATACCCAGCATTTAAAAAAAAAATTAAAAATTAGAGTAAAATAAAGCCAGGTACCGGTGGCTTACATCTGTAAACCTAGCTACTCAGGAGACTGAGACTTGAGGATGGTGATTTCAAGCCAGCCTGGGCAGAAAAGTCCCAGTGAGACTCTTATCTCCAAGTAACCACTCAAATATTGGAGTGGCACTGTGGTTCAAGTGGTAGAGTACTAGCCTTGAACACAAAGAAGCTCCGGAGGGCTGGGAAGGTGACTCAGTGGTATGGTGCTTGCCTTGTATGCATGAGGCCGTGGGTTCAATTCCTCAACACCACATAAACAGAAAAAGCTAGAAGTAGTGACATGGCTCAAGTGGTAGTGTTAACCTGAGGAAAAGAAGCTCAGGGACAGTGTTCAAGCTTTGAGTTCAAGTCTCCAGGACTGGTAAAAATAATAAATAAACAAATAGCACTCTCTCAAGGCATACACAGTTGTAGTGGTAATCCCAGTGTTTGGAAGACTAAAGCAGAAGAATTAGGAGTTCAAGACCAACCTGGGCTGAATATTGAGACTCTCATCTCTTCCCCATAATTTTTTTTTTTTTGGTCGGTGGTGAGGCTTGAACTCTGGGCTTGGGCACTGTCCCTCAGCTCTTCAGCTCAAGGCAAGTGCTCTACCATTTGAGCCACAGTGCCACTTCCGGTTTTCTAGTGGTTTATTGGAGATAATAGTCTCACAATCTTTCCTGCCCAGGCTGGCTTTGCACCTCGATCCTCAGATCTCAGCCTACTGAGTAGCTAGGATTATAGGCAGGAGCCACCAGTGCCCGGATTCCCATAATTTTTTCATCCTTAAAATTGTATATTAGAAGCTGGGCACTAGTAGTTCATGTCTGTAATCCTAGCTACTCAGGAGGCTGAGATTTGAGAATCGCAATTCAAAGCCAGCCCGGGCAGGAAAGTCCATGAGATTCTTATTTCCAATAAACCATCAGAAAACCGAAAGTGGCGCTGTGGCTCAAGTGGTAGAGCACTAGTCTTGAGCTGAAGAGTTGAGGAACAGTGCCCAAGCCCAGAGTTCAAGCCCCACAACTGACAAAAATAAATAGAAATTGTATATTAGATAGTTAACATTATTAGACTGTTAATGACTAGGATTTATATTTTTATACTAAAACATTTACACAAGAAACAACAAAAATTACTCCCAATTTCCATTTTTCCCCATTCCTTATATCTTTCCAAGTCATCTTAGGGCAACCCATCTACTTTTTTTGTTTTTTTTTTTTTTTCTATTTTTCTCAGGGACTTTCCTGTCCAGGCTAGCTTTGAACCAAACTGTGATCCTCAGATATTAACCTCCTGAGTAGCTAGGATTATAGGCGTGAGCCACCAGTGCCCAGCTCTGTCTACTTTCAAAACACATTCACTGGGGCTGGGAAGGTGGCTCAGTGGTAGAGCACTTGCCTTGCATGCCTGAGGCCCTGGGTTCGATTCCTCAGCACCACATAAGCAAAAAGAAAAAAGCCCAAAGTGGCACTGTAGCTCAAGTGGTAGAGCTCTAGCCTTGAGCTGAAGAGCTGAGGGACAGCACCCAGGCCCAGAGGTCAGGCCCCACAACCAGACCCAAAAAAAAAAAAAATGTACTCATTATCTTGCCCATGTAATTGTAACCCCTCTGTACAGTATTTTCACAATAAAAAAAAAAGAAGTTTGCTATAAATGGGAGGATTTTAAACTGCAAATCTACATGTGATTTAAAGTGAGAAACATGTTAAATTATACTTAATGTATAATCGTATTCCATTTTGATGTTTATCCTATAAGCTGTTGAATGTGAATACTCCTAAACCTTCTCTTTTTGTTTGTGCTTCTGACTGAGAATGGAGGAAGGGACCCAAGCTTAAATGTGACTGAAACATTCTCCACATGGTTTTGTGTGAACATTTGCAGAATGTCAGGGCTTTTGTTGTTGTTGTTGTTGGTCCTGGGGCTTGAACTCAGGACCTGGGCACTGTCCCTGAGCTTTTTTTGCTCAAAGCTAACACTCTACCACTTTAGCCCCAGCTTCACTGGGCTTTTTTTTTTTTTAAGTACAAAGATAAAAAGTCTCTGATATGAAATAAAAATCGCTTTGCTGATCTGCCAGCCACAGCTCGAATATTTCCATAAACCTTTGATGGCGGATTTCCCAGGATGAGATTGCAAATGCCAGTTCTTGCTATTTTGATGTTTTGGATCCAAGGATGTGAACTTTCACATCAGCCAAAACTACCCGTGTCCGTGTCATGTTCTCTATGGTGAATTTGGTTTTTCCTCCTTTGCCAGCGATTCTTCCTATTGCCCTTGACAAATGGTCTCCTTTGAGGGGCTTAACATCTGTAATTTTAAAAGTCTCTAGAAAGAGATCATCCAGCCTGATGAGGGCAAGTGCATCCTCCACTTGAAACCCAAGAATAAAAGGCCTTCATAAAATCAGCTGCTTTTATCAGAGCACTAACATCCTTGGTTTCCTTACAAGTTCTGATTTCTACATTTCTTGATTTCAAGTTAAAGCATATCTGAAGCCCCAAATGTTCTACAACAGGAGTAAATATCTTCATCCAGTTTTCTTTTAAGAGTGTGTATCTATTAGCTGGGACTGAAATTTTCCATGTTTCTTCTTTCCCACTCAGGAATCCATCCCCAGCGAGGGGAGGAAAGACAAGCCTCTTGGCCTGCCGGCCCTCTTCTATGTCCACGTGCACAGCACTTCCATCCTCGCCCGCGGAGGACAGCTGATCAGCCTGTCGCTTCTTCGCCCGCCAGCCACCATTGTGGCACTCTGTGTCTCCATCTCTGCCATCTCCACAACCAGCAAACATCAGAATAGGAACATGTGCACAGCCGCTCTGCGCAAGCCTAGAATACTTCTTTGAGCTACTGTTGGCCCACTCTAAAGTTTAAATAAATCCCATGTTGTAAACAATGTAAAATTAAAAAAATGGAAAATTGGAATAAAAACAGAAATTCCCTTGTCTATTTTTCAAATGTATTCTAAGATAATTTAAATTATCTTCAAGCTGTCAAACTGCATCAATCACTACTAACAATGTCTACTAGACTATTCTTACTAATTTCTTGGGAGGTTTTTCCTTTTAAACACCATTAAAAATTAAAAATTAGGCCAGGCATTGTGATTCACAAATGTAATAACAGCTTCTTGGAAGGCAGTGGTGGAAAGGATCATGGTTTAATGCCAGCCCAAACAAAGAGAGAAAGAACCCCATCTCAATCAAAAAGATGGGCATGGTAACACATACAAGCTGTAGGAAGAAGGATTGAAGCATGAGGCTAGCACAAGGCAAAAGTAAGAGACCTTACCCAAAAAACAGCTAAAGGAAAAGAAAAATTCAAAAAAGGCTAAGGATAGGTCTCAAGTTGTGGAATGCTTACACAGCAAAAATTAGTCCTGAGTTTAAACCCTAACACAAAAATAGCAACTAAATAAGGTAATAAAGGAAAGAACTTTATATACAAAAAAAGTTAAGTTAAATGGTTCAGCAAAGACTGAACTTTCTATTTCCTCACAAAATTCCTTATGGAATTAAAAGAACAAGATATACTCACACTCACACACACTCCTACATAATCTTTTTTTTTTTTTTTTTT
>NW_012270210.1:0-3426 GCF_000151885.1 Dipodomys ordii
AAAAAAAAAAAAATCAAGGAATTGGGCCATTCACATTAATTTCTATTGGGACAACACCAAACAATGCTGTTCTTTCTCTCGATACCTGCATTGCTGCAGTAGGTGGTATTTACTTTAAAGACTTATCAAAGGCCTCATCACATACCCCAATATTGTGTCACGATCCCTCCCATGCCACCCACCCTCTGAAAGGGAGAGAAGATCGGTCTTTCCCTCTTTCTTTCACAAGAAAAACTGGCACCTGTTCTACCCCAGAGATGAAGGATAAGTGTTTGTGATAACAGGATTGCTCATTCCCTACTGAGAGACTATGGGTTACTCCCCGGCAGAACCTGTCTCAGGTCACGGTGGGGGCAGGGCACTGGATGACCTCATGCATGGGACTTTAAGAAAATAGCAGAGTCACTGTCCAACATGCCAGTCTCGCCCCCAACCCAGCAACCTTTTCAGGCCATCATACCAGCTCAAGTTGAGTGGGAGGCATGGCAGATCTTGGGGCCCAGCAGTCCAAGTGCACATCCAGGCCAAGAAGTGAGACCCTAGCTCCAAAGTACTCATCAAAAAAGCAGGACTTGCTGAGTGCTGGTGGCTCACACCTGTAATCCTAGCTACTCAGGAAGCTGAGACCTGAGAACTGAGCCAGCCAGCCCAGACAGGAAAATCCATGAGACTCTCATCTCCAGTGAACCACCAGAAGACTGGAAGTGGTGCTGTGGCTCAAGTGGTAGAGTGCTAGCCTTGAGCAGAAAGAGTTCAGGGACAGCGCCCAAGCCCTGAGTTCAAGCCCCATGACCAACAACAACAACAAAAGGAGAAGGGGGTTTGACTCAGTGGTAGAGTACTTTCTCTATGGATTTTTGTTCCTGTCACATCAGCCTTAGAGTACAAGATTGTAGAGAAAGTGGAGAGAGGGAGAGAGAGAGAGAGAGAGAGAGAGAGAGACAGACAGACAGACAGACAGACAGACAGATCAGGAGGCAATGATCTCCCTCCCTCAGAAGATTTGCTTGGCACACCAGACATCTCTGGGAGCCACAGCTTGTATGGCTGAGAGGTGGTGACAATAGACTTTTGGGGCAGAGGCTCCAAGGGGACACAGCAATGGTAGGCAATGGATTCCTTCCTTTGATCTCGTTCTGACCCCCAGATCCAGGCTTGGTGGATGGGTGATGGGAATGCCAGCACCCTTTTCCTCTATATTCTCTGAAATGACTTCAGGCCATTGTCTCATTGTCTTGGACACTAGTTTCTGGCTTTTGTTTACTGAGTTGACTAATCTCCCCCATTGTCTCCTGGGTACTCTGGAGATTCCCCTAGCCACTCATCCTAGGTCACACCTCTCGGGAACAGGTGTCTCTCTGTCTCTGTCTCTCTGTCTGTCTCTCTTCCCCAAAGTGAATAAGCTAAGATGGTTTTCAAACTTTTAGTTTCTTTTCCTTTTTGACAAACAGTTCCATCTTTTTTAAACATTCCTCTCAGACTGGGAATGTACAGTGCTTGCCTAGCATCGCATGAAGACCTGGTTCGATTCCTCAGTACCGCACACATAGAAAAAGCTGGAAGAGGCACTGTGGCTTAAATGGTAGAGTGTTAGCCTTGAGTAAAAATGAAGCTCAGGGACAGTGCTGAGGCCCTGAGTTCAAGCCCCGGGATTGGCAAACACACACACACACACACACACACTCACCCCCCCCCCACACACACACCATGCTCTTCATTTCCTCCTGAAACATCATTCAAATGGCCTCACCATCCACACCTTACCCCCATGTTGTGTTCAGGGTCACTTAGGTATCTTTTCAGAATGTGGGAAATCTCTACCTCAACTCTTAAGCCCTCAGTAGAACTCTCCATTCACTTTTCTTTTTTTGGCATGCACCCCCCAACCCTTGTAGCCCTGGTACTCAGTTCTACAAACACTTCCATGTTTTTAGATGTTTCTTATAGTAGCTCCCCACTTAGGAAAAATTAATCCATTCAGACTGCGCTATAACAAAGTACCACATATTGTATGGCTTATAAAAACAGAAACTGCCAGGTGCCAGTGGCTCATGCCTGTAAGCCTAGCTACTCAGGATGCTGAGATCTAAGGATTGCTGTTCTAAGCCAACCCAGGCAAGAAAGTCTGTGAGATACTTACTAATTAATTATAGAAAAAAATGGGGGGTGGGGGGAAGATGGGAGGGCAGGGGTGGGAAGGGGAAACAAAGGAGGAGGCAACAATGCTTGATAAGAAATGTACTTATTGCCGGGTGCTGGTGGCTCACGCCTGTAATCCTAGCTACTCAGGAGGTTGAGATCTGAGGATCCTGGTTCAAAGCCAGCCCGGGCAGGAGAGACCGTGAGACTCCTATCTCCAATAAACCTCCAGAAAACTGGAAGTGGCGCTGTAGCTCAAGTGGTAGAGCGCTTTCCTTGAGCTGAAGAGCTGAGGGACAGCACCTAGGCCCAGAGTTCAAGCCCCACGACCGACAAAAAAAAAAAAGAAATGTACTTATTACCTTCCTCATGTGCTTATAATCTCTCTGTACCGTATTTTCACAATAAAAAAAAAAGCTTATTAATTACAAAAAGAAAAAAAGCTAGAAGTGGTGCTGTGGCTCAAGTGGTAGAGTGCTAGCCATGAGCAAAAGGATCTCAGAGACAGGCCCAGAGTTCAAGTCCCAGGACTGGGGAAAAAAAAACAAAACACCAAAACTCAAAAATCAGTAACTAGTTTCTCATACTTCTGGAAGCATAGTGTCTGGTGAGGGCTGGTTTCCTCACAGATAATTATCTTCTGGTGGAAATTAACAAGGTACAGGTGTCTCACTTTTTTTTTTCTTCATTTTTTGTTTTATTTTTTTGTTTCGGTCCTGGGGCTTGAACTCGGAGCTTTGTGCTCCAAGCTAGTACTCTACTGTACTAGCTTGTACTAATCAACAAGCTAGGACTGTTTATTGATGACCTTCCCATGGGTTTGGAGGTTGTGCCAGAGAGTTGGGACAGGAGCTGGGTTTTTATCTGAGGTCTGAGCAAGGAGGCAGAGGTTAATGAAAAAGCCACTAGGGGAAGGGAAGTGGGGGCTTTTCAGTTGGGCCTACACTAGGATGCTTACAGCTAGGCTTAGGTAGATTGCCCTGCGAGCACTTCAAACAAGTTCGCACATACCTAGGATTTTGCCTGGCATCTGTATGGACCTGGGACAATAGGATGGGGGTCAATTCTTCATATTCCATCTTTAGATACACAAAATGATCTGGCCAAAGGGGAGAGGCAATTCCTTCACTACCACTGAAGCCACAGCTCCACTTTCAGCTTTTTGCTGGTTAATTGGAAATAGAAGACTCATTTTCTTTTTTTTTTTTGGATCCGGTCGTGGGGCCTGAACTCTGGGCCTGGGCACTGTCCCTCAGCTCTTCAGCTCAAGGCTAGCGCTCTACCACT
>NW_012270210.1:3914-6588 GCF_000151885.1 Dipodomys ordii
AGGCAAGCGCTCTACCACTGAGCCACCTTCCCAGCCCAAGGGGGTCTCTTTTATTGAGACGTTAATCTCATTCATGAGAGCTTCATTCTCAGGACCTAATTGCTTTCCCAAGGCCTCTCCTCTTTAGACCAGCAGTTTGGAAGTTAGGATTTTAAAATATGAATTTGAGAGGATACAAACATTGACTCTAGCTTTACTCACCAGTGTTTCTTTTCATTCTCTACCATATCAGTCATGGAGAGATGTTATGAGTAATCTCTGTCATACACATACACATGTTTGTATCTTACTGCAATGTCAGAATTTATTGAATGAATAGCAATAAATTCACAAACGACAGCAATTTCTTCAGCTTTTGCTTCATCAAGTACTTCTAGTTTCACTTGGAATTATAAACACAGCAATTGCAAGTTACTATTTTTTGTGTGTGCCAGACCTGGGGCTTGAACTCACAGCCTGGGTGCTGTCCCTACTTTAGGCTACTACTCTACCACTTTAAGGAACAGTTCAAATTCTGTTTGGTTTTGTTGTTGCTGTTGTAGTTAATAGGAGCTAAAAATCTCTTGGACTTTCCTGCCTGGGCTGGCTTCAAACTTGTGATCCTCAGATCTCAACTTCCCGAATAGCTAGGATCACAGCAATCACCAGTTTTTTTGTTTATTTGTTTTGTTTTATTCTACTCCAGTCTTAACTGGTAACATTCAAATCTTAAGTCACACTTGACACTATACCTATATTATGAAGGACTGGAGAAAGGATAGAGACTCTTAAGTTTTAAAAGCACAGCACCAAGAGCCAATGATAAAGGGTCAATGCAAATGCAAAGAGTCATGCTGGGGTCAGGCATTGGGAAAGGGCTGCTCTCCAAGCTGTGAAAGGTGTAGGCTGTTGAAGTAGGCAGGCCATAGCAGAGGAAATTGCTCTGAGCTGAATTCAGGACAGTCAGAACTGTGTCATCTGTCAATCTCCTGGGCAAAAGCCATGATTCATATACCAGAGGGGTCCATGATACTGGTGGACTGAGGTCCTACGCTGCAGTCTTTCTGCCTCTTGAGTTAAGAGTCTGAATCATTTGTTGGCCTGGTAGATCTGATAAGCACACAGGTGTGTGTGTGTGTGTGTGTGTGTGTGTGTGTGTGTGTGTGTGTGAAGGGAGGGATCCTGGCTTGAACTCAGGGCCAAGCACACAGGTGTGTGTGTGTGTGTGAAGGGAGGGATCCTGGCTTGAACTCAGGGCCAAGCACACAGGTGTGTGTGTGTGTGTGTGTGTGTGTGTATGTGTGTGTGTGTGTGTGTGTGTGTGTGTTGGTTTCACTTCTCTCAAGAACTATGACCTGGCTTGAACTCAGGGCCTGGGCACTGTCCCTGAGCTTTTAGTTTTCCTGCCCTGGGTGGCTTTGAACCATGATCCTTAGATCTCATTCTCCTGGAAGAAAAGCGTGAGCTGCCAGTGCCCAGCTTGGTGGTATTTTTTTTTTATTAACACAAATAAATCAGTCTGTCCCATAGGGTGGTGCCAGGCTGGTCATAGTTGTTCTTTATAGAAACAAGATGCCGAGTCACTGCACCTGCGTATTTGTTCCCAAAATGGAGTGACTCTGGGGACAGCCTACTCTCTACAGAGAGAGGGTAACGTCCAGGGTCACCGGGGATCTGAGCCTATAATGTGAACCCTGCAGGTGATTTCTGTCTTTGAGATCCAAAAGCAAGAACACCACAACAGAAGCAAAGTCAGCCCCTGACTATCAGTTGGTAAAGCCCTAGACAGAGCCAAGGGGCCCTCTGCTGTGGAGCCCTGGGGAAGGGGGCGTGGCCAAGCACAGTGGCCACGCCCATCACCCTGGCCTCCTGACTTGCTGTGCTGACTGGGCCTGGCTCTCTTCACCTGTGTCTTACAGAGTCTCTGGAGGAGAGCTGTTTGATTTCCTGGCCCAGAAGGAATCGCTGAGTGAGGAGGAGGCCACCAGCTTCATTAAGCAGATCCTGGATGGGGTGAACTACCTCCACACAAAGAAAATTGCTCACTTTGATCTGAAGGTGAGGGGGAAAAAGGAAAAAGAAACAGAGTTTTGGAAGAAGGGACCTAATGACTTCCAGTGTCATTGCTAGGAGGGGCCCAGAGCTCAACTGGTTCTCTTCCCTCAGCTTACCTTGAAAATCTTGAACATTCTGGAAGAAATAATACAGAGCAAGTGCCCTCCTCCTCAATCCCAACCCCCCAACCCCCCAGCCGCGGTCTTCTGCACATGGGGGATGACTGCATGAACCTTCTAGATCAACTATGCAAACAACTGGGGCATTTTTGTTTGCTTGTTTTTTGGTAGCCGTGCCTGGGCTTGAACTCAGGGCTTGGGTACTGTTCTTGAGCTTTTTTTTTTTTTTTTTTTGCTCAAGGCTAGTGTGCTCTACCACTTTAGCCATAAGTCCACTTCTGGCTTTTTGCTGATGAATTGGTGATAAAAGTCTCATGGATTTTCCTGCCTGGGCTGGCTTTGAATTACAATCCTCAAATCTCAGCCTCCTCAGTAGCTAGGAATTACCAGTGTAAACTGCCAGTGCCTGGTAGGGGCATACTTTTTTTTTTACTTTTTTTTTTTTGGGGTCCAGTCATGGGGCTTGAACTCTGGGCCTGGGCGCTGTCCCTCAGCTCTTCAGCTCAAGGCTAGTGCTCTAC
>NW_012270211.1:0-1968 GCF_000151885.1 Dipodomys ordii
AAAAAAAAAAAGCTGGAAGTGGCACTGTGGCTCAAGTGGTAGAGCACTAGCCTTGAGCTGAAGAGCTGAGGGACAGCGCCCAGGCCCAGAGTTCAGGCCTCACAGCCGGACCAAAAAAAAAGGCTCAGGGACAGAGTTCAAAGACTCACAACCACCACCAACGACAACAAAAAGCTAAAGCCAGAAAACTGGCTCATGCTTATAATCCTGTTTACTTGGGATGCTGAGATTTAGAGGATCACAGTTTAAGACCAGCCTAAAGAAGAAGGTTTATGAAATCCCATCTCAATCAATTACAAACAAAAACAACCACAGCCAAAGGGCATGGTGGTGTGTACCTGTGATCCCAGTTACATAAGATACATAAATAGGGATACTGCAGTTCACAGTAGCTCTGACATAAACAACTAACCCTATTTGAAAAATAAGTGAAAGTGAAAAGGCCTGGGGATATAACTCAAATGGTAGAACACCTACGTAGCCAGTGCTCTGAGTTTACACTCTAGTATCTGGGGTGGGATCAGGGGTGGGGTAGGGGTCGTGTTAAACTCTAGATAAAACAGAAGGTGCACTACATTTCCCTGATTCCATTACCCTCTTTGCCTGAGGTTGCCACTTTTGTGAACTTTATTATCTTAAATATTTTTTGTCATTGTTCACATACGGACCTGTAGGCAATATGTAGCAGTATTTTGCATGTTTCAAAGTATCTCTCATAAGTGGTACTTTATTATATATGTGTATGTGTGTGTATATTTTTATTTAGTACTTGACTGTGTTGGTATATGTCTTTAGTTCTTTTTAACCACTATATTTTCAAGTGTGTCAATTTGCTTTCAACTTTGTCAATCCTAATGTTTCTTCTAATTTTTACTGCCACAAATATTCTTCTCTCCATGAGTAGACATGGACCATAAGAGTTCAAATGGGCTGGTACTAAACTGATTGCAGCTCCTAAAAAAGGTGATGTGGAGTATCTTCCTAATTTTTAAGTTCCTTTAGGAAGGTTGAGAATGAACCATGATGTGGATATTTACACCTCAGAAATCAGCAGATGCAACAAGTTGTTCTCTACCCCCACTTGCTGATAAAAGTCAGCACACCAGGAAGTGGCGCTGTAGCTCAAGTGGTAGAGCGCTCACCTTGAGCTGAAGAGCTGAGGGACAGCGCCCAGGCCCAGAGTTCAGGCCCCGCAACCAGACCCCTCCCCCCCCCAAAAAAAGTCAGCACACCACTGGTTAAAACCACCCTTGGGAGAACTGGAGTCATTCCTGAATCATTTCTGCAGGCTTATTTTCTTATGGAACCCCAGTTGAGAAAAACTAAATATATATGGGTAAGGATCTCAGCATCTCCAGTTTTTTACTAGAACATGCCAAATTATCTCCAAGGTAGCTATACCATTGTACATCAAGAAGTTAATAGAGTTCATTTTTAAAGTCTACATTCTCATGAATTGTCAAACTGTAGTTTTTTGGTGGTTTTTTTTTTGGCGGTGGGGCTTGAACTCTGGGTGTGGGCACTATCACTCAGCTCTTCAGCTCAAGGCTAGCACTCTACCACTTGAGCCACAGTGCCACTTCTGGTTTTCTAGTGGTTTATTGGAGATAAGAGTCACACAGACTTTCCTGCCCGGGCTGGCTTTGAACTGTGATCCTCAGATCTCAGGCTCCTGAGTAGCTAGGATTTCAGGCATGAGCCACTGGCACCCGGCAAACTGTAGTTTTGATAGCTATGAAGTATCCTTATAATTTGTCTTGTTCTACTGATGAAGTATCTTTTCCCATTTATTAGACATTTGTTGCCTCTTTTGTTCTTTTTTCTATGTGTCTTCATTTTCCATGTGTCTTTCTTTTTTTTTTTTTTTTTTGGTCTGGTCATGGGGCCTGAACTCTGGGCCTGGGCGCTGTCCCTCAGCTCTTCAGCTCAAGGCTAGCGCTCTAGCACTTGAGCCACAGCGCCACTTCC
>NW_012270211.1:10914-11230 GCF_000151885.1 Dipodomys ordii
GCCCGCCGCCCGCTTCCTCCTCGCCGCCGCCGCCGTGCCGCTGTGCCGCTGTGCCGCTCCACCATTGTATAATGCTCCCGGCGCGCGGGCCGAGGACGCCCGAGTCTTAGGTTGGGGCTCGCCTGCCGCCTGCTCCCCGGCGCCACCCTCGGGCCCCGCGGCGGGCACCCCGCATGGAGCGGGCATAGCTGAGGAGTGGGCGGAAACCCCTCCGGATGCTCTAGTTCCCAGGTGGAGTTGCATGTGGTAAGTTCACCCCGCGACCGGCCGGGAGGGTCCTCGGGTGCGCGGGGCTCCCGGGGGCCGGTGCGGGGAC
>NW_012270212.1:0-3853 GCF_000151885.1 Dipodomys ordii
AAATGGCACTATGGCTCAAGTGGTAGAGTGCTAGCCTTGAGCTGAAGAGCTGAGGGACAGCGCCCAGGCCCAGAGTTCAGGCCCCACGACCGTACCCAAAAAAAAAAAAATTCTAAAATTAGGAACTTCCTCAAAAGTGGGACAGAGAGAATATATGAGTTCTTATCTGAAAAAATAAAATAGTATGCAGATTCAGCTGCAGACAACGGCCCTAAGGCCACTCAGGTACAGCTTACTAATGTCCACCCAAGCACGGACACAGCCCACTAGGGAACACAATGCACACAGTCTTAGCCATGTTTGTGTAGAATATAAAATTATTTTATTTAAGTAAGAACTTAGTCCTAAAGGAAGAACAGCATAATACTGAAAGTTAAGGGTTTGCAGAAGCTGGTTTTTCCGGTTGTCAACTCGACGTGGGGCGTCAACTAAGGGCCCACAAATAGAAAGTGACACTCCACAGATTCTGCAGTCATAAACTGTTTCAAACACAATTTTGGCAAGTAACAAATTATAGTCAATTGAAACTTAAATCTTAAGGAACTGTAATGCAAGTAAAATGTTGTACACTTTAATATAACCGAGCAGAGACCAAAAGGCACCTCTAAGAAAATTACAGATTTGTTTTCTTTTGTTGTTTTTCTTTTGTCCGTCATGGGGCTGGAACTCTGGGCTTGGGCACTGTCCCTCAGCTCTTCAGCTCAAGGCTAGTGCTCTACCACTTGAGCCACAGTACCACTTCCGGTTTTCTGGTGGTTTATTTGAGATAAGAGTCTCATGGACTTTCCTACCCAGGCAGGCTTTGAATCTCGATCCTCAGATCTCTGCATACTGAGTAGCTAGGATTACAGGTGTGAGCCACCAGCGCCCGGCTCAGAATTTGTTTTATATTTCAGAAACCTAGTCTAATTCCACACCCTAGAAAGGCAGATTAAATTTTTCCAGGTAGGTATGGCTCAAAGGGTACAGCAGCAGCCTTGAAAAATAAAGAGTGCAAAACCTTGAGTTCAAGCCCTAGTACCAGCACATACACACAAGCAGGTAAGAGTTACTGCCATAAAACAGGGACCTATGAATGGAGAATATACCAGAGACCCTGCTGTAGAGCACATCAGCAACAGAAACCAGCCAGGTATGCTAGCTCACATCTGTAACATTAGCTACAAAGGAAGCTGAGATTGGGTAGATTACAGATAAGAGTCCAGCTCAGCCAAAAAGTTTTCCAGACCACTTCTCACCCATTAGCTGGGCACAGTGGTCTGCATCTGTCAGACCAGCTTTGTGGAGGCTGAGATCTACCAAGAAAAATATCTAAAAAAAGCAATTCAGGCCAATGCCAGCAGCTCATGCTCGTAATCCTAACTACTCAAGAGGCTGAGATCCGAGGATTACAGTTTGAAACCAGCCCAGGCAGGAAAGCCTGTGAAATGCTTGCCTCCAATAAACTACAAAAAAAAGCCAGAAGTAGAGCAGTGGCTCAAGTAGCAGAGAGCTGGCCTTGAACAAAAGAAGCTCAAGGACAGTGACCAAGCCCTGAGTTCAAGCCCCAGGGTTGGCTGGTCCTTTTCATCCTAGCGTCTATCCTTACTTTCCACTACATGCTTTCCTAAAAGTCCCCAATGATCATTCTATTACCAAATCCAATTGGAAATGTTCACTATGCATTCCTTAGCTATACCAACATGCCACTCCGCTGGCAATGTGTTACTCAAACTCCTTCACTATCACTTCTTCCTTTGCTCCCAGTCTAAATACCAAAATCTCCCTGGTCAGGCATCCAGGTACAGTGGTACATATCTATAATCCCAGTACTGGAGCTTGAGGCAGGATTCTGAGTTCAAGGCCAGCCTAGGTTACACAATGAATTTATATAGTAAACCTCTGTCTCAAACAACTTACCTCCAATAGCTTAAGACTTATTCTAACCTCCACATTCAATACCCTCCACCCTTCTGGTTGACCTTATTCAAATCATGAATCATTCCCATACTGGAGTTACCCAAAGACTGAAAAACATATAAAAGATCAAGTTTTACTATGCTGCTCTGCCTGGCAAACTCCTGGGCTACAGGGAGCCCCTGCTTCAGTCTCTCTAGTTGCTGGGACTACATTCACAGCCAGTGCACCCAGCTAAAATGTGAATGGATGGATAGATAAACTCTATCTATCTCTGTATCTTTATTTCTCTATATCTACATCTATATATGTTTATACATACTAGCAAAAGAAACCAGGGCCTCCACACTTGCTACACAAGCATTCTACCACTGAACTACTAACCCTCCTAAGCTTGTAGAGATGCAGTGCTTTATTCCTGCTACTCAATAAATCAGGAATGTGGAAGCTTCTGGCTGTAGGTGAGTGGAGTCATTAGATTAGGTACATGACAGGACAGATACATGCTTCCTGCTGGCTAGCCTGAGACCCATCTGCTGATCATTTTCTAAATTTCATAACTACCCAAATGGCACAAATCAGAAAAAAGGTTCCCCACCCCTGCACTAATTGGTAGCATAGCCTAAACTCTATAGCACAACCTAAAACTCTATAGTTGTAGTCAATACCCAACTGCCAACAATGGAACACCACTCCAGATCCTGATAGGCATTGCAAAGTAAGCTCGACCAGACCAGAACAAAGCTCTTGCCCTGATCTGCTCTTCATCTCCATTCCCTTACTGACAGGGTTTGGGTTTTTTCGCATGTGTAGGGGGCAGTGTGAAGTTTGAACTCAAGGCCTTGTGTTGTTACGCAAAAGCTCTATCGCTGAACCTTATCTGAAAGGCTTTTTTGGTTTAGCTATTTTCTGGATAGGTTGTGTGGGGTTTTCTGGGCCTGGGTCTTACCCAGCACCAGCCTCAGTCCATGATGCTCTCTTACAGACATGTCATGCTTCCCAACTTAATAAGATGGAGATCCTATCCATTAGTTCCTGCCTGGGGCCCACCTTAAGTAGCTGGGATTATAGGCTTGTACCACCATACTTGCTCTCACATCTACTCAATCTTCAAACCAGTAACCTATCAATTATCCCATCTTCTCATTCTCCCTTGTCCTCATCTCTTGAGTTTGAGAGTCTATCTCCTTAATTGCATGTATATTTTCTTCTCTGTGTTCTCTACCTCTTAGGTAATTCACCACCAATTTTTCCTCCAATATATTGCCAATGCACAGCCTAGACTTCCAGCACTACCTACAGGTAACTCCTCCACAGGGGAGATAAAATTCAAATTCTGAATTCAAGCAAAAGGCCCTCCACAACATGGCTTCAGCACTACCTCCTGCTGTCTCCTCACACTCAATTCCCCTCACTTAGGTCTTTCTAAAATAATTCATGGTGCTGGCATATCCTCACTGCAGAAGGACTTGCATCTGTACTGAACTAGAACCAGGGTTCATAGGAACACTTAAAAAAAGAAAATGAAGCCTGGTGCCAGTGGCTCATGCCTATAATCTTATCTACTCAGGAGGCTGAGATCTGAGGATGGACATTCAAAGCCAGCCCAGGCAAGAAAGTCCTGAGACTCTTATCTCTAATTAACCACCAGAAAACCAGAAATGGCACTGTGGCTCAAAGTGGTAGAACACTAACCTTGAACAAAAGAGCTCAGGACAGTGCCCAGGCCCTGAAGTCAAACCCCACAGATTCTGGGGGAAAAAAAAGATCCCCAGCCGGGCGCTGGTGGCTCACGCCTGTAATCCTAGCTACTCTGGAGGCTGAGATCTGAGGATCGCGGTTCAAAGCCAACCCGGGCCAGGAGAGACTCCTATCTCCAATAAACCACCAGAAAACCGGAAGTGGCGCTGTAGCTCAAGTGGTAGAGCGCTCACCTTGAGCTGAAGAGCTGAGGGAC
>NW_012270212.1:6087-7978 GCF_000151885.1 Dipodomys ordii
CCGCCCAACCGCCGGCCGCGGGCGGAAGTGCGGGGCCGCGGCCAGCCATCCAACCCTCAGTCGTCGCGAGCCGAAGCTCCGCCCCCGCGCGGCGTCGGCCTAGCTCGGGCCCCGCCCCCGCGCAGCTTGCTTGTTTTGGTGTGCCGAGGGGCGGGGCTAAAGAGGCCCTGCGGGGTGCCGCGGGTAGGCCTGAAGCCTGGGATTTGCGTCATCTCCGGACTGAAGGGAGGACCAATCAGCAACGCCCGTCCTGACTATTGGCTGCAACCTGAGGCCGGTGTGGGCGGCGCGGCCACGCGCCTGGCCGGGCTGGACTCGACGCCCGCCCTCCTCCTACCGTTTGCGGTCCCTTTCTCTCCCCTTCCTTGTCCTACGACTGTCTCAGGATGGGTGTTTTAAGAATGGAGATGGATTTTTTTTCCTCTCTAGGTTTCCTTTAGAGACCTAAAACTTAATGGGTAAACGCGTAATTTGTGTAAGACCACAGAAAAGTGCCCCTAGGTATGGTAAAGAATACAGAATTCCAACTAGTCACATCCTCTAGAAAGCTGTTACTACCACCACCCTTTTATGGTGCCAGACCTGGGGCTTGAGCTCTGTCCCTAAGCTTTTTGACTCAAGGCCACAGTTCCACTCCCAACGTTTTGCTGGTTAATGGGAGATAAGAGTCTTAGGGACTTTCCTGCCTGGGCTGGCTTCGAACCGCTATCCTCAGCCTCCCGAGTAGTTAGGGTTACAGGTGTGAGTCTCCTGTGCTCCACCTTCCCTCCTCCACCTTTTTTTTTTCTTTCTGTTTTTGTCTCCCCTCCCCAACCCCTTAAAAATTAAAAAAACCAAACCCACTGCTGCTCCTGGAGATAGGAGCGCACTGCTTGCTTGTGCCAGTACTGAGCTCGAATCCAGGACCTCACTCTCTCATTTGGCCTTTTCACCCAGGACTGGTGCTCCACCACTTGAGCCACACTTTGAACCTGCTGGCTTATTTTCTGAGGGCAAATAGTTACTAGTGATCCTGACTATAAAGCAGGCGTGGCTCAAACAGGAGGACACTTCAGCAAGTGGGGAGCCCCAATTCCCCAAAAGAGGGGAGGAAAAAAAGGGCTGGGGACACAGATTAGTAGGAGTCTGTCTAGCATGCTCACAGCCCGGCGTTCAAACTCCAGTACTACTGGGAGGGGGGGGGGAACTATAAAAAATATATAAATTACTCCTGTAAATACTAGCAACTCAGCAGCCTGTGATTTGTAGGTAGCAGTTCGAAGCCAACCTGGACTTGACTCATTTCCAGTTAACAACCAAACAAGAGGAAGAGGAAGAAGAAGAAGAAGAGAAGGAGGAGGAGAAGGAGGAGGAGGAGAAGGAGGAGGAGGAGGAAGAGGTGGTAAAGGAAAATAACAAAAAAGCTACAAATGGCAGCGCGCTGGCCTTGAGTGGAAGGCTGAGGACAGCGCCTAGGCCCTGAGCACAGGCCCCACAATGGAGACAAAAAGGAAAACATAGAAAGAAGAAAACCCAAAGTATTTAGGAGGGAAAGGGCTTGCGGGAGCTGGAGCGCTGCGGGCCCGGCAGCTGGAGGGGCCCTGGCCGCATGGAGGCCCCCGGGCCCGGGCGGAGACGTCTTACCGCTGCAGAATCTTCCCGGAGAATGAGGCGAGGCAGGCAGAACGTGGGCAGGGCTCCCGCCAGGGAAAATTCCAGAAAGGGGCGTGGCTTGTTGGGAGGCAAATGACCGTTGGCGACCCCCTCCCACACCAGACAAAAATCCGTTATTTCCCCTCCCCCTGGGCCTGGGCCGCGACCCCACGGCAGTGCGGCGCTGGAGGAGCGGTTAGGCAGCGCGCTGACCCCGGCAAAGGGTGCGTGCACCCCGCAACGCACAGGAACACCTCCG
>NW_012270213.1:0-2531 GCF_000151885.1 Dipodomys ordii
CTTGGAGAGCACAGAGGATAGAAGTCACCAGCCACACTTCTGAAGCAAGAGAAGATTTTGGAAAAGCAGTGCTTTTCTTGGAAACTTGAAGGGGAAGAAGAAAGTTATATGTAGATAAGGGACCCAACTTAACTGTAGTAACAGAAGATGTCCCTGAAAGAAACCTTACTGTATATAGAAAAAGAAATCTCTTTTTTTTAAAACAACAACAACACAAAACAAAAACAATTCTGGCCTCCAGAGGATCATCTACTATTGCTAGTTACAAAATAATGCAGTCTAATTATAAGCAAAATAAAAGGAGAAATGTAAAGATACTGGAAACTGAATTAGAAAAAAAAAAAACCCAGACATTTCAACCTAAAATATATCCCTTTTAAACAGCTATGGTGCAGAAAACAAATGCAGCATCAAAACTAAGTTAGATATAGTGATATAGCAATTTAAGGTATAAAATAACTTCATAAATTAGAAATCTTGAAAGTCAATATAAAATAATATACAGAGTTGATCAAAGTCAATCAACAAATGAAAGAAAAAAGGAAAAATATTCTTACGAATGAAGATTGAATTATAAAGTGACTACATTCTAGATTCTGTTATATAAGGAATGTAAGGATGGACATAGAGTATTGAATGAAAGGTTATAAAGAATAATGAAAATGGGATATAAACTATGTATAAATGACACAGCTCTGCTGTACAAAAGACCAGTGCTGGTATCTGATGATAGAATTAGTGCGCATTAAAACATAAAGTAGGAAAAAGACTTCTTTTAAATTATAATTCAAGAAGTCATTTTAATATGAAAATCAATACCTTAACCAACTTCTCTGGGCCATTACATACCTGGGATTATCCTTCTTTTCTAATTGACTACAAGATATGTCCTATAAGAACCATATAAGTTTTTGGAATATTATTATTTTCTTTAAATACAAAGGAGTTGCCATTCACCAAAGCAGTTTATGAATACAGTGCATCTGGATCACGGTCACCTCTTTAAAATATTCTTACCCACCCCTCCCAACCCTCCCCTTCTTTTACTTAATTTTATGTTATTAATTTAATTTTTTTCCTTTTAACAAAGCAGTTTATGTGTAAAATGCATATTCTCTCCCTCCCTCCCTCTCTCTGTCTCTGTTTCTGTCACTCTGTCTCTGTCTCTCTCTCTCACTCTCTCGGTTGGTTGTGGGGCTTGAACTCAGGGCCTGAGCACTGTCCGTGAGCCTCTTTGTGCTTAAGGCTAGTGCTCTACCACATGAGCCAGTGTCACTTCCAGTTTTTGAGTGGTTAATTGGAGATAATAGTCTCACGGGACTTTTGTGTCCCAGCTGGCTTTGAACTGCCAGCCTCAGATCTCAGTCTCCTGAGTAGGTAGAACTGCAGGTGTGAGCCACTGCACCCGGCTTGCACAATGCAGCTGCATCTGTGTCAGCACTTCACAGTCTCCACCCTCCTTTGGCCCGTCCCTTCCCTTATATTTCTCAATTTTCTGAATTATTGCCTGCATTCTCCCCCTTCCCGGACTCATTTTCCTATCCCTTTCCTTCTGGCCCCATCTTAGCTTCTTGCCAAGTATCCATTTCTGGTACTTATTTTGTTGGGCTTTGGTTTAGTTTTTTCTTTTGTAAAAGAAGGACACTATCTGGGCTGTCTGTAGAGCCTATTCTGCTTCAGTTAATTCATTTGTAACCACTTTCTTCCCACCTAGTATGTTTATTTGTAGATTGATAGGCACATTCTAGCTACCACAAATGAGGGAAACCAAGAAACACAGGTTGCATTTGTGGTAGAATGGTTATTATTTTAAAGTAACAGGAAAACCAGACAAAAAGACCTGGCCACCTACAAAGTAAAGAAAATCAAGTTGATGTCAATCTTTGTGACAGCAGTAAATAAAGCAAAATTACAGCCGAGCAGCATTCTGAATCCAGCTGCAAGTGTGATCTCTCCATCTAACAGCAGTACCCGAAGAAGTAAGTCCATAGGTGGTGCAACTGAGGATCTATTTGCTTTTATTTTTTATTTTATAAAATTAATTTTATTTTTTATTGTAAAAGTGACGTACAGAGGGGTTACAGTTACACAAGTAAGGTACTGAGTACATTTCTTTTTGACCAATGTTATCCCCTCCCTCATTTTCTTCCATTTCTCCCCGCTCCCCGCTACCCTCCCTCAGTCATCAAGTTCATTTCCAATATAGTGTCTAGTGAGTGTCACTGTTGCATTGGTTCACCCTTTGTCCCATATTTTTTGTGATTCCCCTTCCCTTCCCCAAATCATATAAATGGATTTATAAAACAAAGGGTACAGAAATAAAAAGCAGTGACAACAGGGAATAAACCAAAGGAGGGGGGAAGAAAAATGAAATAACTGTAACCAGTACTTTTAAAAAACAACTGTGGATCCATTTGTATTGCCAATTATTTTCTCTTGGTCCCATCTCTTGGTTTGTCTGGAGATGAAAAAAATGATGGACTCTGAATAATATTAACTTTCTCCAGACAGATATTTCTTTCCTTTTGGAA
>NW_012270213.1:11901-13456 GCF_000151885.1 Dipodomys ordii
AAGTTCGTTTTCGACATAACGACTTGTAGGCTTCTGATATTTTTGAAACAAAAGACTTAGCTCCTCCTTTGGTTTGTGGAGTCTCTTCCCAGCAAATGCATCTCCAAAGTGAAGCCAGTGAATTCTAACCTATAGTTCTTCACTGGTTATCGAATGCTTCAGTTGCCAAGTATGACCTTTTACTTTTGAGTAATGGAAGTTAATTCACTTTGGTGTTATCTCATTACACTGTGCCTGGGTTAATTCCTCAGAGGCTTGACACCCCCAGAGACTTCCAGATTAACATCCAGACAGCATTCCCCCTAGTCCTGCATGACTGCTGGTTATCTTTTTTTTTTTTTTAAGTGAAAGTGACCTTTTCATTTCTTTTCATCAAATGAATGAGAGTGAATTTTCTGTGAAGAACTACTTTTTTTTAGTCTTAGGCTCCTTATTTTTAGGGAAAGATTGCAAAAATGCTTTATGTGGAAATGTCACTTGCCTGACTTCCTTCCACTTATTTTCACTAACTTCATACCAATTCTGTTAGATTCCTGAGGAGAGATGAACCAACAGTGCATGACATAATTGTATGAACAGACTGTGAAGAATGTCAGTGATAACTTCAATGCCTATCAAAATGTCATTATGCATTTATTCCTAGGTCCTGAGGGAAAAAACAGGGGGGATCATGGTTTCTTTTTTCTTTAACTTATCAGTATTAGAAGTATCCTATATTAAATATTATTCCTGATGGATAATTTTGTGGAAAACAATTTATTTTAGAGCTGTAGAGACCTCAGGAAGGAGCCTTGTTGAATTCACTACCTTTAGACATCAATTATCATCACTTGCACTTTTTCAGTTTGTTATAGACAATCCAGTTTGAGATTATGAAGTAGGAGTTTGGCGCTGTGGCTCAAGTGGTAGAGCACTCACTTTGAGCTGAAGAGTTCGGGGACAACACCCAAGCCCAGAGTTCAAGCCCCATGGCTGACAAAAAAATTAAAAATTATGAAATAGGAGTAGTGCTGGAACTTTACTAAGGTCAAAGTCTCCAGACTTCTGCCACATTATATCCACATTATATCATGGAAATTTATTTTTCTTTCAAGTGACATGGCCTTTGGTCTTTCACATATGTAGGGGAGATAGAAGACTAAGATTATTAAGAATCTACAGGATACTCTCAAATATGTATCTGGTTAGAATAACTTGATACACCTTTTCTGAGAAACAACTTAGATACTATCAGACAATATAATGGACATAGTTTATATTCATGTATAACCATAAAGGTATGATTATTTTATAATTCTACCTACTAATTTTGCTTTTATTACCTACAAATTTTACTTCTGTGCTTTGACAATCAGATATACATAGGACATTTGTTGCAACTTGATTCATGGATGAGAAACTAGAAATCTTGATATATAATTACAATGTACTAGTTTAATAGTGTTATAATTATGATAGAGAGCTGGAGTGATTGAATTTGTTTTGTTTATGTTCCAGTCCTGGGGCTTGAACTCAGGGTCTGAGCACTGTCCCTGAGCTTTTTTTTTTTTTTTTT
>NW_012270214.1:0-668 GCF_000151885.1 Dipodomys ordii
CCCAGGACACGCATGCGCGCTCGGGCCGTGGAGCCCGGGCTCCCAGGACACGCATGCGCGCTCGGCCCGCGGGCACTCAGGTGGGACTGTCCCATCTCATCTGGCCTGGTGTGGTAGCTCCCAGCACCCACTTCCCGCCTCTACCCTGGAAGGGGCAATGGCGGCAATGCACCCTTGGGTGTCCTCCAGCGGGGTCAGCATCCGAGGGGTCAGCACACAGCCAGCTGATGCCGGAAGAAGCGGCTGTGCCCGCGGACATACGCATGCGCACACATCACCTCACAGAACGGGCCAGTCCTCTCCCCAGGCCCCCTCCTTCACGTCCTCCTTGTCCCGCCCTCTGCGCTCCGTCTGGTGGGCTCTGCTGTCCAGACCCACCGCGGACGTTCGTCCTTGGCAGGAGCGGGCCCGATCTGACTTCCGGGACCAGAGCTGCGACCCCGCGGGCGGGCGAGCGAGCGACGCGGGCAGGGCGGACCCCGGAGACCCTTCCCGCCCCGGGGCTGGGCATTACAGCTCTGTGGCGTCCGCACTCACGCGTCCGTTTGCCGTGTTTTTACTGGCTTTATGTGGACTGAACTGACGTCGGCTGCCCCGCAGCCGGCCCGCGCCTTCTTCCCGGCACGCAGGGCTCCCGGCGGGGCCGGCCCGTCCGCCGGTCAGCTGGG
>NW_012270214.1:8710-10243 GCF_000151885.1 Dipodomys ordii
CCCAGCGAGGCTCCGCCTGCTGGGCGGGCCCCGCCCCAGGGCCCCACCCCGCGAGGCCCCGCCCACAGAGGCCCCACCCCCAGCAGGCCACTGCCCGAACAGACAGGCCCCGCCCTCTGAACGCTAGGCCCCAGGTTACTGCCGGCTTGGACAGGCTCCACTCTCTGGAGGCCCCACCCCAATGAGGCCTTGCCTGCAAGAAGGCCACGCCCCCTGGGTGCCACGCCCCACTGAGGCCAGTCCTGCACAGGCTCCGCCCTCGAGCCCCAACCCAAGCTAAGCCTAGCCTACAAAACAGACCCCGCCCACAGAGCCTGCCCTTAGAGGCCCCGCCCCCGCGAGGCCCCGCCCCCAGGACCCCGCATCTGGCCCAGCTCCCGTCTGTCTCCTGGCCGCATTTCTGGCGGTGTCTCCACGGTGACAGGCTTCCCGCTCTGCTCCTTTTGCTGGCGGAGTGATACTCCGCGGCCTGCGGGCCGGGGCCCTGCTGTTCCCGGCCCTCTTGGGTTCGGCCTGGCGCCTGGCTGGTGTGGGGAGCCAGTGCTCACGGAGCCCCGCTCCGGGCTCCCCCGCATGTCTGAGGCCCCAGCCCGGCCCTGGCCTTGGCCGTGACGGCCCAGGTGTGACCGCCGTGCGTGTCGTGCAGTTTGTGGACGCGGACAACCTGATCACCAACCCCGACCTGCTGAGCCTGCTCATCGCGGAGAACAAGACGGTGGTGGCGCCCATGCTGGAGTCCCGCGCTGCGTACTCCAACTTCTGGTGTGGCATGACCTCCCAGGTAGGCGGGGCCTGGCGGTGGAGGCCCGGCCGGCCGGCCGGGGCTGCCCACGCAGGTCCTACGCTCACACCGCCGCCTGGGGGCGGGTCTCAGGCACGCTTTGATCTGGGAGTCCTTCTTTCCAGCCATTATGTGGCTTTATTCTCGGGCTCCTCAGGATTAAAGGCCCAGCCACGGTCCACTCTGATTGGGTCATGCAGGCTCCTGTCACCCCACACAAGGCTCTGATTGGCCAGGCCTGGTCACCCGGGAGACGGAGCAGGGGCCAGGCGCGAGTCCGCTTGGCAGAGCGCCCGCCATTGAGAGGCAGCATTGGGTACCGAGTTCGAGTCCTGGTCCTGGACCAAAATATAATCTCATGTAACTCCTGCACCTGTACTGCCGGGCGCCGGTGGCTACGCAGGAATCTGAGACAGGATCTCGGTTCAAAGCCAGCCTGGGCTGGAAGGTCTGTGGGACTTACCTCCGATTAGCCCCCAAGGCTGGGGCGGAGCCGGCCAGGCTGGCGCCCGCCCTCAGTGGCCTGTGTGGGCCCGCAGGGTTACTACAGGCGGACCCCGGCCTACATCCCGATCCGCAAGCGGGAGCGGCGGGGCTGCTTCGCGGTGCCCATGGTGCACTCCACCCTCCTCATCGACCTGCGGAAGGCCGCGTCCCGGAGCCTGGCCTTCTACCCGCCCCACCCCGACTACACCTGGTCCTTCGACGACATCATGGTCTTCGCCTTCTCCTGCAAGCAGGCGGGTAGGGCG
>NW_012270215.1:0-1453 GCF_000151885.1 Dipodomys ordii
CAGAAGTGGTGTTGTGGCTCAAGTGGTAGAGTGCTAGCCTTGAGCTGAAGAGCTGAGGGACAGCGCCCAGGTCCAGAGTTCAGGCCCCACAACTGGCAAAAAAAAAAAAAGAAAAAGAAAAGATTGAGAAGCCTATTCTCCAACAACCTGAATTCCTCACCCATTCCTGTATGTGTGTGTGTGTGTGTGTACATGCATACACTTGTGCACAGACACACCTACTAGTTCTGGTTTTGAACTTGGGGCTTGGGAGCTGTCCCCTTAGTGCTTTTTTTTTTTTTCCAGTCATGGGGCTTGAACTCAGGACCTGAGTTCTGTCCCTGAGCTCTTTTGCTAGTGCTAGTGCTCTACCACTTTGAGCCACAGCTCCAATTCCAGTTTTTGAGTGGTTAATTGAAGAGAAGAGTCTTACAGACTTTCTTACCTGGGCTGGATTTCAATTGCAATCCTCAGATCTCAGCCTCTTGAGTAGCTAGGATGACAAGCATGAGCCAGTGGTACTCAGGCTCCCTTAGCTTTTTTGCTCCAGGCTAATGCTCTACCACTAGAGCCAGATCTCCACTTGCAGTATTTTGGGTGGTTAGTTGAAGAATCTCACAGACTTTCCTGCTCCAGCTGACTTCCGAGATCCAGATCTTAGCCTCCTGAGTAGCTGGGATTACAGGTATGCCATCAGTACTCCATGACCTCATGCTTCCCTGGCTCAATAAGCAACTTCCCTCCCACGACAAGTCTTCTTTTCTTCTTCCCCTTCTACTACTAGTCATCAGCTACTCCTGAGCCCAGGTAACCAGGTGCACCTTGCTGATCTGTTGGCCATTGCATCACTTTCATTAGAGGTGTTTTTGCTCCTTCATTAAATTAAATTCCAGGAAGTAGTGTTAATGACAACTCTAACGAGTCGGGGGAGAAGCTACCAGCCCCAGCCTTTGGACAGCATGAAAAGGAGGACGAGGCAACAACGTGAGCAAAAGCAGTGGCTCTTGGGAATCGAGCTGATTTTCCTTTCCCAAGCCCTCCAAGGATCCTGGGCTTCCCGGGAGAGGCAGCCTTTGGAGGCTGTGTATGTGGTGGATACAGTGGCAGATGGATCATGAGCTCTTCAAGCACAGAAAGAAAGTTTAGCCCAAGCCAAGCTACTCAGGAGGCTGAGATCTGAGGATTGTGGTTCAAAGCCAGCCCAGGCATGAAAGTCCGTGAGACTATCTCCAATAAACCAATAGAAAACTGGAAGTGGCGCTGTGGCTCAAGCAGTAAAAGAGTGGACAGTACCCAAGCCTAGAGTTCAAGTTCCATCTCACACACACACACACACACACACACACACACACACACACAATCTCATGGGCCAGGCGCTGGTGGCTCACTCCTGTAATCTTAGCTACTCAGGAGGCTGAGATCTGAGGATCGTGATTCAAAGCCAGCCGGGGAAAGGAAAGTCCTAAGACTCTTT
>NW_012270215.1:4553-6161 GCF_000151885.1 Dipodomys ordii
GGGGAAGAACTGATAGCCCAGGGCCAGGAATTGGAACAAGGTGTCTGCTGAGGTTGTAAGGAGAACAAGGTAGGCTAAACTAGGTGTGCTTCACCAAGCATTGTTGGCAAGCTCCCTGTCTGGCTCTGGGAACCTTCTGTTTCTTTGGGCAGGAGCTTGGTTTCATTGTGTTGGAGTCACACAGGACATCTTCCTGAATAGTCCTTGGCAGATTTCATCTAGGTTGAGGTTTTTTTTTTTTTAACTCTTCTTGGAGAGTAAGATCAACAAAGCGGGAATGTCCAGTCAGAATTATTGTGATTTCCACACCCTTGCCCAGCCCTGGGGTTACAGCAATTGCTCAGTGGGGACAGGCAGCTGGAGGATTAAATTTGGGACTTGAGGACACCTCCAAAGGTGAACAAGGCCCTAGAAGGGACAAGTCTGAAGATCATGGGGGGGGGGGTTGTTTCCAGAAGTCCAGTGGTAACTTCTCTTCTCTTCTCCTTTCCTCCTTCCCTGTCTCTCCTTTTAACCTCTCCCTCCAGGGCCCTGATCATCTATTCGCAGACTAGAATCCAGGCTGACTGCCTGTAAGAGAATACCGTCCAAAATCCTTACCATTTTTAGATGACTAGAGAAGACACCTATCTAAGTGAGACAGGCAAAAGTGTACAGGTGGCTTGTGTGTGTATGTGTGTGCAATCTACTATTTGTGTGTGTACCCCTATTGGGGCTTGAACTTGAATGCCGTCTTCTTAGCTTTTTTGCTTTGTTGTTGTTGTGAAGGCTAGTGCTCTACCTCTTGAGCCACAGCTCCACTTTCAGCTTTTTTTTTGGGGGGGGAGGTTAATTGGAAATAACAGTCTCACAGACTTTCCCTGCCTGGCTTCAACCCCAAATCCTCAGATCTCAGCTTGAGGAGCTAGGATTACAGGTGCAAGCCACCACCAGCGGGGCCTGGTGACTTGCTGCACCCCGAGAGAAAGGAGGGGGAAGATGGCCTTCAAGAAGGCGGGTGGTTCAAATCCAGTCGGTTTCCCCCAAACAACTTCGTGGGGATCCGTTTCACTTCATAGCAAGTTGATGAAGACACGCCTCCCCCCCAAACCTTACCCGCCAAACTCGCAGAAACTCCGAGCGGACTGCTGGGGGTGGGGCGAGAGCATCCCCGAACCACCGCGCCAGACCCGGGAGCTTCAGCACTTCAAAGCCGAAGCTCCAGGCAATTTAGCACCGCCACGGAAGCCGGGCTCCGCCCGCAGCCCCCCCAGAGCCCCATCCCGTACGCGGGGTCGCCGGCTCCGGCCCGGGGACTCGGCTCTGCCCCGCCTCGCCAGCCCGCGCCCAGGAGTCTGGGCCGAGCTTCACTGCTCCCTGTCGCTCCGTCCTCTTAGCCAATCAGCGGCTCTGAGTATCTTCAGGCCACGCCCCCCTGTGAGCCCCCCGGCCCAGTCCCGAGCCTCAGTTCCCCTCAAGCTCCGCCTCCGACCCCGCCCCGCGGTCGGTGCGCGGCGGCCGGGAAGGCGCCTCCCGCAGTCTCTCGGAACTGCCGGACCCGAGAGCTCAGCCCGGTTGCCGGAGGGCCAGCGGGGAAGGAGCGGAGTGGGTCGGGCGGGGCCGAGCCGG
>NW_012270216.1:0-1731 GCF_000151885.1 Dipodomys ordii
AAGGGAAACAAAGGAGGAGGCTACAATGCTTGATAAGAAATGTACTCATTATCTTGCCCATGTAATTGTAACCCCTCTGTACAGTATTTTCACAATAGAAAGAAAGAAAGAAAGAAAAAAGAAAGAAAGAAAGAAAAGAAAAGAAAAGTATGTGAGGGAACAAAGCAGAAAGCAGGTTATCTACCTACTCAATTAAACAAAAATAAATCAAATTCACATTAAATGACCTCTTTTTGCACCTGAATAGCTAAGGAAAATACATTATGAATTTCCAATTCAACATAAATTTCATATTCTATGGAATAAGAAGTTCTGAAATGAATGTTAAGACACTTTCTATGTTTTCTTCCAGAATAAGTGTAGAAAAATATTGTTTGGCCTAGATCAGATCCTTTTATATAAATTAGACTAGAAAAATTGCATCAGCTTTATTTAGAAATAGCCACAAGAGAGATTCTGTGGTTATTGAGGTCATTGCTCTGACTATAGAAGTGACTTAAAAACCAGTTTCACAATTAGCAACTGTGTATGGAAAGTAATTAAACTTTGCCGAAATAAGGAAAAATTATAGATAAAGGCCACAAAACTTTTGGGTTTCTGAAACCAATACCACAAGACATTGAAAAGGATTTTTCTTCAATACAAGCCTACAGTTAAATTCCTTTCTCCATGAAATAGATAATTAATTTTCAATGCTTAAGGACACAAGTGCATATTTCTCCATACTGGCTTGGTAATGAGAGAATACAGGTAATTCAAATACTAGTAGCTACCTATCACACACATTCATACATACCCTTTGTGTGTAAATATGTACATGTGTATGTAAAGTTCCTGAGGGCTTTTTCAGCTTTAATTAACATGTTAAGATATGATTTTTTGGGGGGTCCGGTCGTGTGCCCTGAACTCTGGGCCTGGGCGCTGTCCCTCAGCTCTTCAGCTCAAGGCTAGTACTCTACCACTTGAGCCACAGCGCCACTTCCGGCTTTTTTTCCTGCTTATGTGGTGCTGAGGAATCGAACTCAGGGCCTCATGTATGCAAGGCAAGTGCTCTACCACTGAACCACCTTCCTAGCCCAAGATATGATTTTTAAAAAAGGAGCATTTTAAACAAATAGATCCCACTCATTTGTTGTTGTTTTTTAAATTGATCATGTATAATAGAGTAATGCAGATTTTTTTTTTTTTAAGGGGAGAGTCAGTTGTGGAGATTTAATTCTGTGTCTGAGTGCTGTCCCTGGGCTCTTCAGCTCAAGGAGAGCGCTCTACCACTTGAGCCACAACACCACTTCCTGTTTTCTGGTGGTTAATTGGAGATGAGCATCTCAAGGACTTTCCTGCCTGTGCTGGCTTTGAACTGTGATCTTCAGATCTCAGCCTCCTGAATAGCTAGGATTACAGCCATGAACCACTGGTGCCTAGCTCAGATATTTATTTTTTAATTTAATTTTATTGTCAAGGTGATGCACAGAGTGGTTACAGGTACATACATAGGTAATGAGTACATTTCTTGTCAAATATTATTACCCCCTCCCTCGTTTTTCTCCCACTTTCTCTTCCCCCTAGCTCCCCCACCCCTCAAGTAATAAAGTTCGTGTCCAACATATTTTTTTTATTGTGAACATACTGTACAGAGGAGTTACAATTACATGGGCAAGATAATGAGTACATTTCCTATCAAGCATTGTAGCCTCCTCCTTTGTTTACCCTTCACATCCCTTCCCAGCCTCC
>NW_012270216.1:4846-12099 GCF_000151885.1 Dipodomys ordii
AAGAAGAAGAAGAAGAAGAAGAAGAAGAAGAAGAAGAAGAAGAAGAAGAAGAAGAAGAAGAAGAAGAAGAAGAAGAAGAAGAAGAAGAAGAAAATGTACACCAATTGTCCCTTTCCTTACTTTCTCTCAAGTAACTACCAGATTTTGCAGTCACTAAATATTTAGATTTCCTGAGTCATTTTCCACCGACTTCTCCATATCCTCACAAGCCCACAACACATACTTTTTGTGTTTTCTCTTCTGTGTCCTACTTTCTTTTCCTTTTCAATAGGAAAACTTCCTTTTTCATTCTTACTTTATGTTACCACTAATTTAAAAATGTATCTCTCTCTACAGTATCACTGCAAAAGGATATAAGTCAGAGTACCAGAGAACCTTCTAGCAAACCTAATTTACTTAGGTTTTGATATACTTTCAAGTCTGTATACTACTAAATATTTTCCTCTAGATTATACGTATGCTTCTTTTTCCTGTCTTGGGCAATTTTGCATTCAAAGAAACTTTTAATTATTTGAATAGCTCCATTTTAAATGTCTTTTGTTCTTTCATATTGCTGTTTTTATTACCTGTCTCCCCAACTTCCCTTTTTGAAGCCACATTTTAAAGCTCTGGCTGCCTTGTTTATACATAAGAATAAGGGAGAGAAGTGTTGTAGATTACTGCTTTCTTTGTGAAGATATTCCTAAAACATTACACATTGGATTTTATATGAAAATTGCATTTGGAGTTGTTTGATTTGTAGAAATAACAAGCCTGAATGCTTCAGTTTCTGATGGTAATTAGTTTTCAACCCAGACAGTCTGGATAAGTATGTATTTACTACCTTGTAAAGAACTATCATAACCAGCCCTTAAGCATTACTTGAAAATTAATAAACTGAAGCAGGAGGAAACCCTTTACTTTCCCATAGCAACATGGATCGAGTTATATTATTTTATTGTGAAATTTTGCTTTTCAATTATAGGTATGCTAAATTAAGAGGCTTGCAAGGCATAAAGAACAAGTATTAGTTTCTTAACACTGCAGATGACTAATTCAGTAAGTCTACTTTACTGTGGAAAAAAAATCTTTTCCAAACCTCTTTTCTTTTTTTCCTTTTAAATCGGTTTTTAATTGCCTAAGAGTAAATTCTGTTTCATGAATAAATCGTATTATGTTAACAGGATGAATTCTGTATATTAAGGAGGATGTTCAATATTAGGTAAAAATAAATCTTTTACAAAAGTGTTATTCTTAAAGTTTCTGAAGCTTAAATTTATTTAGAGATTTGTAAATAGGCAATTTGGGCCTAAAACTTGTACAAGATTTGGTTGTCTCGATTTGAGTCAAACAATAATATCTATTAATGATTTCATTAGATGTAAAAGCTAAAATCAGGTATAAACTGGGTCAATTACTTAAAAGAGAGAGAGGAAGCAAAAATTACTTAATCTAATTCTTACCATCACAGTATGTGGGTGAAAAGACAATGTTAACACCCCTTGACACAGAAGAGTGCTACCATCCCTTCATTGCCTGACCCAAGACTAGGACTCTTAGTTAAACAGAATGTAAAGTTACTTAGACTCCTGATGGTTGACTCCATGCAAATGAAGTTTGTGTGTGTGTGTGTGTGTGTGTGTGTGTGTGTGTGTGTGTGTGTGTTAGAGCCTGAAGGAAGAGCCAGAATCACATTCTACAGAGACCCTGGAAGAGTGCAGTTCAGAAAATCTTTTTTGTTTTTGCCTGTTCTTAAATTTCAAAAAAGATCTTTTTTTTTGGTCTCTCCTGTTCTTATCTTCCCATCCCAACTTAAGCGCAAAGATCTATTGTACTTTACAACATAAGGGTAAGGAGGGAGGTCTTTACTACAGTTTAAGCTTTTACTTCAGTTTTGGCACTGTCCTGTGGTATGGTATTGGTCAGGTCCATCATTAACTTATCTGTAACTCAGCTTCCTCATGTACAACATGAAAATAACCTTCCAAGATTATTGAAAGAATTAATGAGTTATTAGTTATGAGTTGCTAATAAAACCTAACATATATAAGTTTGGATAGCAAGGCCTTTGCAAGACAGTAGTTTTAGAAAAATAAATTTCATTCTTCCATTCTTTGAAGGATATTTGTACCCTAAAAAATATTTTCTAAATGTTTGTTGTCCTGAGGTCTTTTTCACTAATTTGATATGATAAATCAGCAAAGGGTATTAAATAAGTAAAGAAATATATATATATATATATATATATATACACATAAGGATATATATCGAGTATAAGGATATAAGGTATAAGGATATATATCAAGTCTCTTAAGTCATTAAATTTAGTACATCAAACTTTCCAACCCTTGTGTTTGAGTTGCTAAATGTCAATGAAGGAGTGAGATACCCCAGTAGATGGTCTTGATAGGAAAAGCTGCTAACAGGATAAAAAAGAGATCAATCAATCCATCAGTCAATTCAAATTAATAAGAATCATAAAGAGTCAGTTTTCTCAGTGAAGGATGCACAATGAAGGATAGACTACTCCAGGAAAGTCAAGAAGAGGATGAGCTGTATGTATTATTAGTCATTCTTCTCACATCAATGTAACAGGTGCTCAGCATTGTTTGGTATGTGATAAAGGAGTACATATTTCCATAGTAGTCAGAGCAGAGAACAGAAGTTGAAAACTGATGGTCAGAAAGATCAATTTGATTTCCAGGTGTGTTGTGTTTGGTTCTGCTAGTCTTTTAAAAATAGAATAACAAATATTTTAGATTTCATATAAAAATAGTTTTCTGGATTCTCTTGGAAAATTAGCAGCTCTAACAATAACAGGCTTCTGTTCTTGCCTGGCTACAAATTCATGCTAGGCATAATTGACACTTTGGGTCAAGAAATTGGTTGTAGGAGACTTTCTAAGAATCATAACATCCCTGGCCTCTATCTAACACATGCTCATTTTCTTTTTCAGTGTGACAACTAAAAATAGTTCCAGGCATTGCTAAGTGTGACCTAGAGGGCATAAGACCCTTCATTGAGGACTAGGAGGCAGACATTCAACTGAAAGAGTACATAAACTAAAAGACCATGCTGCCATTACATTGCAGAAGTGTTAGCAAACTACTTGAAGGATGGGAATGGCTATAATCTTGGCACTGTGTATAGGTCTACATTGAGTTGGTGGAAATTGACCATGGATTTAGCTATATTTATTCAAATGCAAGCTATATTTAAGCTTGAGTATAATGTTTATTCAATAGTTTTCTACAATTGTTGAGTTCTGATGGAGCCTGTAAAGTTAAGAAAACATAGTTAACAAAGTGATGTCAGAAAATTCTACTTTCTACAAAGGAGGAGGCAACAATGCTTGATAAGAAATGTACTCATTAAGCCGGGCGCTGGTGGCTCACGCCTGTAATCCTAGCTACTCAGGAGGCTGAGATCTGAGGATCGCGGTTCAAAGCCAGCCCGGGCAAGAGAGACTGTGAGACTCCTATCTCCAATAAACCACCAGAAAACCGGAAGTGGCGCTGTAGCTCAAGTGGTAGAGCGCTGCCTTGAGCGAAAAACCGAAGGATAGCGCCCAAGCCCAGAGTTCAAGCCCCACGACCGACCAAAAAAAAAAAAAAGAAAGAAATGTACTCATTATCTTGCACATGTAATTGTAACTCCTCTATACAGTATTTTCACAATAAAAAATAAAAATAAAGAAAATTCAACTTTCTGAGTATGGTGACACTTGGGAAGCATTCACATGTAGCAATTTATCTGATTTACTCACAACATGTTGTTCTTGGTGAATTGTTTTATCAGCATGACTAAATTATACATTACATAGGAGCACCATTATTTATGTAAGTGAGTTTACCACTAACATTCTAGTATAGATTTTTTTACTATGGGTTTCAATAATGTCTCTAAAAATAGAACTATCTTTCTATAATTAAGTAATTTACATGGGCACATCATAAAGGTGGAGAAATGGTACAATTGTAAGTGATTAAACCTTTAAATCTTAAGGGAGTTTTTAATTACACTAAATTAATAAAATATTATTTGTTATACTTATGTACAGTATTAAATGCTGTATGTCATCTCAGTCAGAATACCTCTAAACACATGCTGCCAGACATTAACAAATTTCTCCCACAGGTTATCTCTCTCATGTATTTCCTTGAAATAAAAAGTAGGTAATACTATGTAATGATCCAAGTCAAAAAGCATGAATTTTACCATTTAAAATTTCTTTTGACAGAATCTGAAAAATAAAACTATATTAAAAACCTCTTGGTAATTTAAATATTGTTTTTCACCTTCTTTACAACCTGTCAATGAAGTTATATTCCCTGTAACCTTTCCTCTGATGCCTTGTGCAATGTCAGTTTCAATGACCCAGTGATAGTTTTGAGTACAGTACAATTCTTCCTTTGGGAAGCTATTCCATTTGATTCACATTTCATGGGTTATCTTCAGTATGCTAATTAGCTGCTTCGTTCAGTACAGACTAAGCACAATGTACAACATACCCTTCATCCATGAAGTTTTACTAAGTTCTGTTGACTGTCTTGAAACTGTGTGCTCTTTTTTCTCCCAGAATGTTTGTTGTAGTATTGAAAATGAAGCGTAGCTATCTATCTATCCATCTATGTATAAATATATAAAATATATATTTCATCACTCTTGACAGAGTTCTTTTAGAAATTAAAACAGCCAAAAAACAACTTTCCTCTGAATATATATGTTAACAATGGGACCATTTTTCTTCTTAAACTGCTAGCAGCACACTAAAAAAGATAAATGCTGTTGTTAATCTTAGCTTTTCAATAGTTGAAAAATACTCATTGTAAAAGTCACAGAAGGGGCCAGGCGCTAGTGGTTCACACCTGTAATCCTAGTTACTCAACAGGCTCAGCTTTGAGGATCATAGTTTAAAGCCAGCACAGGCAGGAAAGTCTATAAGATTCTTATCTCCAATAAACTACTCCCCTCACAAAAAAGCCAGAAGTAAAACTGGAGCTCAAGTGGTAGAGCCATAGCGTTGAGCAAAATATGCTTAGGGACAGAACAGAGGCCTTGAGTTTAAGCCACAGGATGACATGCACACATACACATACACACACACACACACACACTACAGAAGAAATACATATTTGTTCAGAATTATAAAAATTCCATTTTTAAAGAAAAAAATCTTACAAAATAATATTAATAACTTCAGAAATTGATGTTACAAATACAAATAAAGGTAATTTTAATTTTACTAACGCATATACAAACATTCTTCAAGACTAGCTCTTCACTTTGAAGTTATCAGAAGGTATTTTTAATATTCAAAGTCAAAATAAACTCCAATCAACACCATCAACAGTTTCTCAGCCCTAACATATTTCATCTATTTCAATATTTTTTATATGAACAAAAGTGGACACATTATTCACATTATTCACCTATATACACCTCAAAAAAGAACCGTTTTTTAGGCTTTCTCCCAGAAAGTGTTTTCATAACTGAAAAGCTAATCTCAGTGATAGTGAACATTGCTATGAAAATGAATTCTGGAGTCATAAGAATTTTTTGTCAGCAGATATAAAATAGCTGAACACCTAAATTACATGGTTTTTTTTCAAATGCTTTTCTATTTAATTGTGAAGCATTATTTTATTAATATAAGCTCCTCTGCTGTACTATGATATTTTTTAAAGTAAGAACTATAAAAGGAATTCACTGTGCTTAGATCATAGCAATTGATGTAGAGAAAGCTAACTAAATAATATCTTTATAAAGGACTCTGTTATCAAACCTTCCTTCCTCATGCCTGGCATGGAAGTGCAGGTTTGTAATCCTAGATTGAGGAGATTTAGGAGGGAAGATCAAGGGTCTAAGGTCACCTTGGTCTACACAAAGAGCTCAAGTTCAGCCTAGACAACATAGCAAGACTATGTCTCAAAAAACCCCACAAACTTCCTCTTTTAATGTATTACAATTGCATATCTTAGACACCCAAAATTGTTCAGCCAGCCACTTTACTGAAGTAGAAAAGGCTGAACATTTTGACAGTAGCATTTGCTTAAGCCAGCCTTGAGTGTTACTAGGTAGAAATGAGGTCTCAGAGAAGAGACCAACCAGAAACCAGATACTTGAAGATACAAAAAGATGAGCCAGAAGACGGAGTATAAATTGACCAGCAGAATCTAACTGTGTATTTTAGAGAGGAAAACTACAAAAGAAAACAAGCCACCAGGAGATTCATGCTCTGTGGGCATCAGCTTATGATTAAGCTTACCTTATTCATTTTCAACTAAGTAACTTAAGACAAACCATGGCCAGTAAGTCATTTTCTTTACTCCAACAAAGTTAACGTTGACTCTGAGTAACAGAGGTTTTCATAGCCTATTTCTCACAGCAAAATAGCACATGGCAGATGCAAGCATCTGATAGGCCAGAAATATGTCCTTCTACTTCATTAGGAACTACACTTGGAAACGAAAATGATGTGTGAGCTAATAATGAACACACAAATAATTATAGTGGCCATTTTAATACTGTCACCAGACCTTTTGTAAGGCTATATAAAGTGATCTTAATTTTGTTATACTGACCCCCAAAGGCACTTCCTATTGTAAAATAGTCTATTAAGAATTGGTTTATATTTTGGAAAGCAATAATATTAAGCTCATTATGGCTTTTGCAGTTCAGGCACTAATTTAGATTGTGTAATCCTCTTAAGATTTTAATGGGGGAAAGCTATTTTAAGAATTTTTGCAAGCAAAGTATATAGGTATGCTTAGAAAGGTACTTCTCTTTGAGGCCCTTTAAAATATAAATAAGATATTTATGTTAAAATTGATTCATGTTAAAAATGTAACATACCCAGTCAGAAAGCCTAACAAGACTGACTCCTCTGTAAGGTAGTAGAATTATTACCCATTCTTGGCTCCAGAGTCTTGATTTTAAGAGTCAAACATGGCTTGTCTATTATAAATACATAACAATATTGCTATTATTATTTTAAAAAACTGACGGTCACTGTGGAAAACATTAGTAAAAGTAGATAAATAAATAAGCTAAAATTCCCATTACTCTTACAATAGAATTATACTGAATGAATATTTTAGTATACTTTGTTATATGATAATATATCCTGCCAAGAAATGTAATAAAATATTTTAAAACTAATGTTGTGTTGCATGAATGTCATAATTTGTTAACCCATTTACTGTTGTTGAATATATTTGTAATTTCTTTCTATTTTTTTTTGAGGTCCAGTCATGGAGCCTGAACTCTGGGAC
>NW_012270217.1:0-376 GCF_000151885.1 Dipodomys ordii
GGTTTTCAATTCTATTCCATAGTTTCTCAGGTCTGTTTTTGTGCCAGTACCAAGCTGTTTTGAGTACTATGGTTTTATTATGGTTTTGTAGTAGAGTTTGAAATCTGGTTTTGATAAAGGATCATTTTTGCTATTCATGGTCTTTTATTGTTACATATGGATATGGCCAGAAGGGAACCCTACTGCATTGTTGGTGGGAGTGTAAACTTGTTCAACCACTTTGGAAAGTAGTGTGGAGGTTCCTCAAAAGACTCCACATAGGGTTCCCCTAGGAACTCTATTGATGCAGCAATCCCACTTTTGGGCATTTACCTGAATGATCACAAACAAGACTATACTAAAGCTACCAGCACAACTATGTTTATTGCAGCATTAT
>NW_012270217.1:3771-5711 GCF_000151885.1 Dipodomys ordii
TTGTTTTGTTTTGTTTTTTTGTCAGTCATGGGGCCTGAACTCTGGGCCTGGGCACTGTCCCTCAGCTCTTCAGCTCAAGGCTAGCACTCTGCCACTTGAGCCATAGCACCACTTCTGGCTTTTTCTGATTATGTGAAACACACCCAAGGCTTCATGAATTCAAAGCAAGTATTTTTCCACTGATCCACCTTCCCAGCCCATCCATGAAACTCTTACTGCCAGTTAATCACAGAAAAATCTGGAAGAGGAGTTGTGGCTAAAGTAGTTGAGTGCTAGCCTTCAGCAAAAGAGAGCTCTGGGACAGCACCCAGGCCCAGATTTCAAGCATCAACACTGTCAAAAATAAAAAAATACAATTAAAATTAAAAAAAGTAATTTCCTTCACGCACAAATAGCTAAAGATTGTTCTATTCCTTTGATTCACCCATTTCATTCTCGAATAGCCAGATAGAACCCTCTTTCTTAATATAAAAATTGAAAACCTTTGCATATATTTGAAATGACTAGATTTTAAATAAATTAATTAGTGAGATTAGCCATTATAACCTCAGGTTACTTTATAAAATGAAAATTATAATGATTATTTCCCATTTTGGAAAAAAAAGATTGTAACTGCATATGATTTGTCATTCTGAATATAAGGAGGAAACAATTTCCAATCTTCAAAGAAATCTTTCAGAAGCCAATTCAATAAGAATTATAGCTTGATCTAAAGAACATATAAAAATATGTGAACAAAACAAGGAAGGGTCTGTTTGACACTACCTTATATATGTAACTCACTACCTTATATATGTAACTGTAACTCCACTGTACGTCATCTTGACAATAAAATTAAATTTTAAAAAATATGTGGACAGTTTGGAAGACATGGAACTCAAATACTTTTCCATTTAATTAAACAACAAAAATACCTTTTTATTTATAAGGTTTGGGTGAAATTAATCTTTAAGAAAGCAAGACAAATGCCAATTTTAAACTGGATGCTTACTAAAGGGATATTTTTCAGTGTATTAGTTTTCTATTGTTGATGAACAAATTACCCAAAACTTGGAGACTTAAAACCACACATTTTCATTATCTCAGAAGTTCAAGTATCACTTAACTGCATCCTGTATACATAAGGTTTGCCACACTGCAATCAGGTGCTGATCAAAGCTATCTTCTCATTGGATGCTTCTCTGGATATGAAACCTCTTTTGAGTATGACTGACAATTCTTGACTTTTCCTGAACACCCTCAGCTTCTATAGGTCCTCTAGCCATTTGCCATGTGACTTTTTATACATAGTGTTATATGAAGGCTGGCAAGATAAATTCAACAACATTTCTAGTAAGACAGAATTCCCTAAAATGCAACATATCATAAGAATAATTCCTTTGTTTCCATAGTTCATACATCACAGAGGAGGGGATTTTACAAGACATGATTATCTTAAAATAAAATTAATTGAGGAACATTTGGGGCTTGTCATTGAAGTTACCTCAATTATGTTTACTTCCAGATTGAAGATAATTGGTAAGTAGCAAAGAGGTTTTTACACAAAAAAATGCTAGCTGAAATGCTCAAAATAAATTATATTTTGTCCACATATTCTTTTTCAAATTATGCTGTTAGCTTTAACTAAATGACCAAGCAGGTGTCAGTGGTTTTCCTGATAAATGTAGGAGATGACATCAGTTGCTTAGTCTCTAGAACACCAAGAATTATGGAGATTATAAAGGGTTAAATTGTAGCAGAATTATGGGCTAGTTGTTATGGATTTGTCAATAGCTCAATTCTCCAGAATTCTCATTCTCTTCCTGAAAAGTTCCATCTATCCCTGAACTAATATTTCTTTTTTTATTATTGTGAAAATACTGTACAGAGGGGTTACAATTACATGGGCAAGATAATGAGTACATTTCTTATCAAGCATTGTAGCCTCCTCCTTTGTTTCC
>NW_012270218.1:0-1350 GCF_000151885.1 Dipodomys ordii
ATAAGCCAGGCGCTGGTGGCTCACACCTGTAATCCTAGCTACTCAGGAGGCTGAGATCTGAGGATCGCGGTTCAAAGCCAGCCCGGGCAGGAGAGACCATGAGACTCTTATCTCCAATAAACCACCAGAAAACCAGAAGTGGCGCTGTAGCTCAAGTGGTAGAGCAATGGACTTGAGCTGAAGAGCTGAGGGACAGCGTCCAGGCCCAGAGTTCAAGCCCCACGACCGACAAAAAAAAAAAGAAAAAGATGTCCTACACATAGAAAACTAACAAGACCACAATAAAGGCCAAGAAACTGCACCCAAACTGAGAATCCATGAACCATAGGAAGAACGCAGTTGCCGCAGCCCCCAAGAAGGTGGATAAAATGGCAGGATCTCCCAAATACCTCTCAGTCTTATCTCTCAACATTAACAGACTTAACTCTCCAATTAAGCGACATAGACTGTCTAGTTGGATTAAAAAGCATGATCCTTCTATCTGTTGTCTTCAGGAATCCCATCTTGCCCATAAAAACAAACACATTTTCAATGTGAAAGGCTGGAATAAAATCTACCAAGCAAATGGCCCCCATAAATAGGCGGGAGTTGCAATTCTAATATCAGATAAAATAGACTTCAAATTAAAATTAGTGAGAAGAGATAAACAAGGTCTCTACATACAAATTAAGGGATCTCTCCTCCAGGAGGATATTACAATTCTAAATATCTATTCGTCAAACAATGGAGCACCCAAATTTATCCAAGAAACACTACTTTCCCTCAAATCCCACAGAGATCCAAAGACATTAATTATTGGGGACTTTAGCACACCACTTTCCCCAATAGATAGATCAACTCGGCAAAAACTCAACAGAAAAACCAGAGAACTAAACAACTACATAGATCAACTAGATTTAGCAGACATCAACGGAATATTTCACCCAGCAGCACATGGAACATTTTCCAAAATAGACCACATTTTAGGCCACAAAGCAAACTTGTCCAAATTCAGAAACATTAAAGTTATACCTTGCATTCTCTCAGACCACAAGGCAATAAAATTAGAACTCAACACCAAAAGCCACCAAAAGAAAATCCTGTAACACATGGAGGCTGAACATCACACTGCTGAATCATGAGTGGGTCATGGAAGAGATTAGAAAGAAAATTCAAATGTTCATGATATTCAACAAAAATGAGCACACAAATTACAAGCTCCTCTGGAACACAGCAAAGGCAGTACTCCGGGGCAAGTTTATAGCTCTGAGTTCCTACATCAACAAATTGGAGAGATCTGAAACCAACAATTTAATGAGACATCTAAACCTCCTTGAAAAAGAGCAGCAAGATAAACCCCAATCCAGTAGA
>NW_012270218.1:3567-4024 GCF_000151885.1 Dipodomys ordii
GAAAGCCCACGGATTGGGAGAAGATCTTCACTAGCCATACAACAGACAAGGGTCTCATATTTAAAATATACCTGGAACTCAAAAAATTAAATCCCCCAATAACAAATCCTCAAAGAAACAACTGCCCAATAAATAAGTAGGCTCAAGACTTAAAGAGAGTTTTCTCTGAAGAGGAAAGAAGGATGGCCAATAGACACATGAAGAAATGCTCAACCTCCCTAGCCATAAAAAAAAATGCAAATCAAAACAGCATTGAGTTAACACCTCACCCCAATTAGAATGGCTATAATCAAGAACTCTAATAACAACAGATGCTGGAGGAGATGTGAACAGAAGGGAACCTTACTGCATTGTTGGTGGGTGTGTAAACTTGTTCAACCACTTTGGAAAGTAGTATGGAGGTTCCTCAAAAGACTCCACATCGAGCTCCCCTATGACCCAGCAATCCCACTTTTGG
>NW_012270219.1:0-3091 GCF_000151885.1 Dipodomys ordii
CGATCCTCAGATCTCAGCCTCCTGAGTAGCTAGGATTACAGGTGTGAGCCACCAGCGCCCGGCAGCTCCACACTTTTTTGAGTGTGTGTGATTAATTGGCGATTAGAGTCTGGAGGCTTTGTCTGAATAGAATGGCTCTGAACTGTGATCCTTAAATCTTAGCCTCCTGAGTACCCAGGTTTATAGCTGTAAGTTACCAGTACCCAGGCATCACTACCTTCTGAGCAGCTGGGATTGTACACATACACAACTAGGTCTTTGTGTGTGTGTGTGTGTGTGTGTGCCAATATTGGGGCTTGATCAGGGACCAGGGTGCTGCCCATGAGCTTCTTTGTGTTTAAGGCTAGAGCTCTATCCCTTGAGCCACAGCTCTACTTCCGAGTTTTGTGGTGATTAACTGGAGGTTAGAGTCTCACAGACTTTTTCCTTCCTGGGCACAATCCTCAGATCTTGCTTCCTGGGTAGCTAGGATTACAAGCGTGAGCCACCGGCAGCTAGCTTTGTTTCTGACGGAGGCTTATTTCACAGGCCAGGTGGCATAAGCCATATTTTTTTTTTTTTTGGGTCCGGTTGTGGGGCCTGAACTCTGGGCCTGGGCTCTGTCTCTCAGCTCTTCAGCTCAAGGCGAGCGCTCTACTACTTGAGCTACAGCGCCACTTCCTTTTTTTTTTTTTTAATTCAATGGTGGTGTTCTACTGCTTGAGTTATAGCTCCATTTCTGAATTTTTGCTGGTTAACTGGAGATAAGAGCTCACAAATTTTCCTGCCCAGACTGACTTGGAACCTCAGACCTCAGATCTTAGCCTCTTGAGTAGCTAGGATTATAGGTGTGAGCCCCTGGAGCCCAGTGCAATGTCCAGTTTGGAAAGTGGCTTTTGGAAGTGATTTGGATTAGATAAAATCATCAGGGTGGAGCCCCCATGAGGAAATCCTAGTAGTTTTACAAAAGGAGGGAAAGAGGCCAGACAGACACACATAGTTGTATACTGTACAGTGTCTTGGCAGGTGATAATGACATATACTGCTCTGAAACTCTTCCCAGAAGGGCATCACCAGATGCAAGCCCTCAAAAGTCTGACCCAACTAAACTTTTCTTTAAACCTTATCCATAGAACGCTAGCTTTGTGTAGAAAAAGCTCAGGGGCAGTGCCCAGGCCCTGAGTTCAAGCCCCATGACCGACCAAAAACCAAAAAAAAACTTTTTACATTGCTGTATGGACCTGCTAAGTTTACAAGTCTGCTCTTTAATGTTGGCCAGCTGAAGTAACTTTTTGCTATGATACACAATGCTGGCATCATCTCTATACATGTGACATTCCCTTCAATTACTGTCAAGGGAGGAAAATCCTAGTAATAGAATTACTCTATTGAAACTCATCTTCTCATTGGCTTCAGTTACATAAACCAGATTCCACTGTGTTTATTTTTAGTACTATCAGCAATGCCAAAGGATCCATATTGCCTTATAACTTTACAACATTTGGCTTTTATCATTTTCCTTATGCTAAAAGAACAAACAACAAAGTAGATTATACACTAAATGACATTTTTTGGGGGGGGTCAATACTGGGGCTCATGTTCTTTTTTGGCTTTTTTGTTCTTTGCTGATGCTCTACTACTGGAACACACAGTTCCACTTCTGGCTTTATTACTTTACACTAAAGTCACTACGAAAAGACAAAGAAGATCACTACATAGTAATACAGGGAACAATCCAAGAAGAGGATATCAACATTGTCAATCTATATACCCCAAACATCGGTGCACCCAAATATGTTAAGCAAATACTCCCAGATTTACAAGAAATTATGGATCCAAATACAATAATACTAGGAGACTTAACTCCATTCTCACCAAAGGACAGTTCTACCAACCAGAGAATTGACAAAGAAGTCTCTGAATTAGATGATGTCATATTTCAAGCAGACTTAACTGACATATAATCCAAGTTTTCCACCCAACAACAACATAGTACACATTCTTCTCGGCAGCCCATGGAACTTTTTCTAAAATAGATCATATCTTAGTTCATACAAAGAATTTAAGCAAATACAAGATCGTCATAATCCCCTGTATTTTATCTGACTATAGTGGAATCAAACTAGTTCTCAAGGCATACAGTAAAAAAACCCTCAAACACATGGAAATTAAACAGCACACTGCTGAGTAACACATGGGTCACAAAAGAAATTAAAGGAGAAATTAAAAAGTTCCTACAACTCAATGAAAAAGAATACACATCACAAAGAAGCCTATTGGACACAGCGAAAGCAGTTCTGAGGGGCAAATTTATTGTTCTCAGTGTGCACATCAACAGAACAGAGACAGACCAAATAAACAATCTCATGATGCAACTAAAACTGCTAGAGACACAAGAAAAAGTTGAACCTGAAGTTGCTAATGGAGTGAGATAACCAAAATAAGAGCTGAAATTAATGAGATAGAGACTAAGAAAACTGCAAATAAAATCAAACAAAAACCTGTGTTTTTTTTTTTTTGGTGAAAAGAATCAATAAAATCAACTATTGGTGCTGGGAAAACTGGGTGGCCATATGCAGAAAACTGAAAGTGGACCCTAGCCTGTCATGATGCACTAACATCAACTCAAAATGGATTAAAGACCTTAATATCAGACCTGATATTCTGGAACTACTGCAGGACAGAGTAGGAGAGACACTCGAACTTATAGGCACAGGCAAGAACTTCCTGAATGGAGTCCCAGGGTCACAACAAATTGGAGAGAGACTGGAAAAATGGGACTACCTTAAAATAAAAAGTTTCTGCACAGACAAAGAAATAGCAACCAAACCAGAAAGAAAGCCAACTAATTGGGAAAAAAAAATTACCAGCAAAATATCAAACAAGGGTCTAATATCCATTATCAACAGGGAACTCAAAAAACTAACCCCTCACAAATCTAACAAACCAATCATGAAATGGGCAAGGGAACTAAAGAGAGACTTCTCAGAAGAAGAGATAAAAATGGCAAAGAAGCCGGGCGCTGGTGGCTCACGCCTGTAATCCTAGCTACTCAGGAGGCTGAGATCTGAGGATTGTGGTTCAAAGCCAGCCCGGGCAGGAGAGACCGTGA
>NW_012270220.1:0-1871 GCF_000151885.1 Dipodomys ordii
CTGAATTACTTCTTTTGGAAAAGTGATTTCCTTCCTTTATTCTTCCATTTCTACCTGTGTCAACTAGGGGCAGCGACAGAACCATGTTCACAAAAAATGAAATCAATTGATTTCAAATGTCTTAAGTATAAATAGATTTTAAAATAAGACTGTAGTTTTCAAGTTATCATAATATTACTAGAAGAGGAAAATTACGCTTACTTATTGAAGCCTTAGTGAAAATAAAGCTGATTTTATTTAATAGAAATGACTTCAGAAAAGATCTGATTAAGCCACTGAATTCCAGTAATGGCATTGGTATTTCCCTTCCTGTTCTGAGCTATGACAATGTGGGGTATTTGGGAAGTCTTATCACCATTCCAAGTTAATTATATTTTATTCTAAATCTAGAACTAGCTTATTCCTCCCCTTATGCTCTAATCCACCTGATCTCATTCTCCTTGAGCAGCTGCTCTCTCATGGTATGTCTCTATGTATTCTGTTCTTAGAGACCCATCTCACACCTTCTTCACTAAAACTATTTCCTGAAATTCTCCACTCCTTCTAAAACTTTAATCCACATAAAGGTAAAGATATTGTAAGTTGTGCTCAATTTCATCTGTAGTATCTTTCTTTCTTATTTTTTTAAATTTCATCTATCATTTCTATACTGATAACTCTCAGATTCTTAACCCTCCAGATGCAATAGCAATAAATAAATAGATAGATAATTACTTACTTAATTAATTAATTTGTCCATCGCTTTTCAAATGCCACTATTGTGTGAAATATTTTCTTGTATCTAATCTGCTTCACCAGGATGAGTTCTCTTTTAAACCCTCCTCCCTGAAGTTGCATATAATCATTACTAGCTACATTCAGGTGAGAAGGTCGACCCTTCTTAACTTCGCTTTCATTTCCTCATTCTTAGGCAAAAGTGGATCCTTCTTCTTCATGCCAGAACTGCTGAGTATGAAGTTATTATTTTCTAACTAACTTGATAGAAAAGAGTAATTTTTGATATCTTTATTTTCTCTTCTAAATTTATCTTGTAAAATAAAAAGTATCATGGATGATTTTAGAAGTTCTTGTGTTATTTATATATAAAAACAAAACCCCAGATTTTCCATCAATTCCATTATTTCATCCAAATCCCATTTTACTTAAAATATTCAACACTCTATTAATACTTGTAGGAGATATGTTTCACAATTAGACCTCACATCCATAAATTAATGACATAAACTAAAAAAAATCTGAGTATGTTCTGAAAACACATGATTAACTTAACAACACAAAACACTCAACATATTTGTATATAGATATGAATAAAATAAAAAAATAACTTTAGACCTTTTTCCTGCAGTTTGTTTTCCTTAACTGATTCCTTATATCTAGCCTGGTTTATATCTAGGAAAATACAAAAATAGTTACTAAAAATAAAACAGTGAAAAAAGAAATGCACACAGTTATTTGTAAATTATCTCTTAAACGGCAAAGCAAACTTTTTAAGAAGTTTTTCTTATTTTAATTTTGTTGTCAAAGTGAAGTTCAGAGGGGTTACAGTTACATAAGCAAGATAGCAAGTATATTTCTTGTCAAACTTCTTACCCGTCCCCCATTTTTCTATTTCCCTCTCCTCTCCTCCCCTCGAGCTGTACAGATCATTTCCAACATATCATCTTGTGAGTATCACTGTAGCATTCTCCCTTTAACCTTTGCCTCACCATTTTTTTGTTCTTCCTCCCTTTCCTAATTCAGATAAATGTATGTACAATACCCAGGGTACCAAAACCAAATAGAGTGACAACAGTAGATAATCTACAGGGAAAAAGGACAGAAAAGAAAAATAAATCATATAGTATATCAAAAAACAACAACAAGAAAGAAAA
>NW_012270220.1:8851-13064 GCF_000151885.1 Dipodomys ordii
ATCAGTATTATTTCAATCTCTCAGACATAGAATGCAATAAGCTAGTTTGCAAGAGACTCCATTTGGACCCATGATTATCATTTGCCTGTATTAATTTACCCATTATCTTAAGGCTCTTATTTTTATAATTAAAAAGTTTAAGTAGTTGTACATAGGAGGTGCTATTTTACAAAGCAGTTGAAGAATTAAATGCATCTGGACAGTGCCACCTCCTTCAACAGTATCACCCCATTCAACTCACCTCTTTGCTTATTTTTTCTTAATTTTGGGAATATAAGGTGAACTATTTACTGTATTCTCTACACTTATCCCCTTCACGAGTCTACTCCTTCTCCTTGCTGCTCCCCCCACATTCCTTGCATCTACCATTTTCCTGATGCTGGATTTGTTGGGCTTTGACTTAATTTTTCTAAAAATGTATACAGTTTGAGTTCCCCATTGAGTTTATTCTACTTTAGTTACTTCACTTGTAACCACTTGTATATAGCCCCTTTTTTCACTCATAGATTTATAGATACATTCTTTCTACCACAAATGAGAGAAACTATGTAACCTTTGTTTTCTTGGTCTAGCTTCCTGCATTTAATATTTTCCCCCCACATCTTTTCATTTCCTTACATATCATATTATTCTTCCTAATACCTGAATAAAATTCCATTGTGTATATACACCACATTTTCTTGATCCATTCCTCCAAGTGCACCTCAATATTTGTTTGTTTGGTCCTTAAATGTGTTGTATAAAACAAGCTCTCTCCATAAATATTGATTATGCCTGAGATCTACATATGACAAACACCAGTGATCTAAACCTAGAGAAGATTGTCTTTGAAAAGATTGTCTTTGTGTTGGTTTTCCTCATTTTTCGCAACTAGAAATTGCCTATAAATCTACAGGTAAACACACTGGATGGCAAAGATTCAATGACTATGGGCATAGAATCATATAAAGTGCTGTTTATTGAGCTAAACTCCAAGAAATGGAAACAAGGTTTTATGTTATTTTGCTTTTCTTTTTTACTTCTTTCCTTTGTCACTCTTTCTGATTTCTGGCCTTTTGTATGTAAGTTCATCTGTTTGGAGGAGGGTAAGGGTGAAAACAGAAATAGTTCACCAGAGAGTGAACAAACGCAGCAGTGATATTTACCAGATACTTTTGAAAGTGAACGTGTGGGGAAAAGGGGGTCAGGAAGAAAAAACTGGGAGAAAACCAGGGAAGAAATGTTCCTGTTCAAAAAGAAATTTACTCATTACCTAATTTTTGTAACTATAACCCTGTTGTACATAACCCTTACAATAAAAATAAAAATAAAAATAAAGTAATATGTGTATGTTGTTCATCCAGACAAAAGACTTAAGAGCAAGAATACTTTCCCCAGCCTGAGTTTCCAGCCTGTTCTACAAGTTTACAATACTTTAGTCAGAAACATGTGCTGGTTTCTGTTTGATTTTGGATTACTCTCCTTCTCTACATTAAAATTTCATACCAAAATTTGTATATAATTATTCAATTAAACCCCTCTCTCAATCTTCTCTCACCCTGTCTGCCTCTGTTTCTCTGTCTCTTTATCCTTCTCTCTCTCTTTCAAACACACACATACACAATCATACACACAATTCATGATTTCATTTGTCTAGTAATTAACTGCAGATAAATAACAAAGTAATAAACAGGAATAGTATTGTGTGTGTATGGATAGATAATAAACAAAGTCCATGTGATCACATTCAAATGTACAAAACCCAGATATTTTTACCTTCATTATATTCATTCTAATTCTCATTTAGTGGCATTTGAAATGGAAGAAAATTTTAGATCTTTATTATTAGAATTGATTCAAATAAATTTCCTAGGCTTCCCTTTATAGAAATTTACCCTTATTTTCTCTCCCTCTAGATAAGCTTCTTAATTATTCAGATATACAAACATGTCTTGTATTTTGCATTTAAATTCAGCTTTTTATTAACTAGCTTAGATTAGTTATACATAGTGGAAGCGATATTTTATTGTCCCATTTCCACATGTTTATATTCTGTTCTTATCCCTCTCACCACCACTAACATTATCCCCCCTTCTTTCCCTATTCCCTAAAGAATTTCTACATTTTAATTTGCTCTATTTTTTCCGCATCTCCAATGTGCTATTTTTCATATTGTTCTATTTTTATAGGTGCAAATAATCTATTTTGACAGTATTCACTTTCAAGTAATAGGTTGTTATTTTTTTAAACAAAACCCATATGGACTGATAATAACAAATATATGCAATAAATCCTGATAAGTCACCTATTTATGAAGTGTTTTGCAGAGTAAATATTCTGATAATGTGGACTGGTCACACAGAAACCATATAGACATGCATCCTAACTGTGATTTACATGTCAAATCTGATGTTAATGACAAGAAAACATACAGAAGAGTGTTTTAAAATTAGTATCCTTCACATAATGCAGAATTCTGAGTAGAATGGAGACCATAATCATCACCCAACATGTATGAAAAGCAAAAGGAAAGAGTGGCATGAGTTTTTGTGGATGTGAAACATGAGGTCAGGATGATGCATTTCCTGCAGTGTTTGAACTTCTCCCTGGAGAGAAGGAAGACATAACAGAGCTTGGTTAAGAACTTGGCCAGCTACAGAGAAAATGGGAAAGACAGAGAGAAAAGCCCTGTGCCCTATCCACAGTTAGCCATCAAAAACATGAGAGCAGGTTCAGTTTTTACATGAGTGAGACAAGAATTAAAGGGCTAATAAAGATGCTACAATTTCTTCAGTTTTTAATTTCTTTCAAGATAAGAAAGAATGGTAGATAGAATGTTGGATCAACTATGATCTCATGTTTTTGAAAGAATTCACACAAAATAATTCTAAACCCAACATTGATTTTAAAAAAAGTTACATTGCCTGGGCTATGGTGGCTTATGCTTGTAATCCAAGCTATTATGGGGCTAAGATCTAAGGATTCCAAGGTACCCGGAGCAAGACAATCCATGAGACTCATCTCCAATGAACTTCCAAAAAGTTGGAATTAGAGTTGTGATTCACATGTTAGAGTACTGGCCTCGAGCAAAATCATTAGGGAAAGCACCTAGGACTTGAGTTCAAGATCCAGGATCAGCAAAACACCCACACCTGCACCCATACCCACAACCACATACATGCTCTCTCGCCCGCTCACTCTCTCTTTCTCTTTCTCTCTCTCTTTCTCTCTCTGTCCCTCTCTGTCTCTCTCTTTGTCTCTCTTTCTCTCTCTCCCCTTCTCTTTCTCTTCTCTCTCCTCTCTCTTTCTCCCTTTCTCTCTCTCTCTTTCTCTCTCTCTCTCTCTCACACACACACACGTAGTCACTTCACATTGAACAGGTTGTTTATGGAGCCCTCTCTTGTGAGATAAAAAGAAAATCCATAGCACTACTGCACCTGTGCAAGGATTTATAAAATATATAACCCAGACATCATCAAAGGCTGGCCTAGGTGTGAAGAAACCGGATCTTATTCAATACTGGTTGGAATGAAAAGTAACACCGTCACTTTGGAAAGATATTAATTCTTCTAAACACAACATATTTCCAACATATAATACAGCAATTATGCACCATAATGCTTAGCAGAGCAGCTAAAATGTGTTCATCAATACAGAAAAAATATACATGGTTATGGGCAGTAGCTTTATCTACAATGACAAAAACATGAAAACCACAAGGATGTCCTGTAAGTTAAAAGATAAATAAGGCATGTTCCCTTCAGGCAATAGAATATGAGGTAATATTAAAAATAAAGTAATGATCAAGCCATGGGAGGGCAAGAGGGAATATTAAATATTTTTTTTCAAAAATGAAGGAAGCCAGCATAAAAAGCAATGACACGGTATAACTACAATTATATGACATTCTGTAAAGGGAAAACAGCAGATTTTAGAAAATGCTACTGTTTGCATGATGATGGCAAAAGTAGGTTGAATGGAGGCTATATAGGATCATCATGCCTCAGTGCTGGCTTCTCAAGTGCAACAAAGGTGATGTGTTGGTAGGTGATACTATTAATGGGGTAGGTGATTCAATTGTGGATGCAGGAAGTACATGGATGCTGACCTTGATTTTTCCATAAACCTTAAACTGCTTCAAAATACTCTTTATTTTGAATGGAAGTTTATAAAAATCAGAACAAGCAGAAATCTGGTATTACCCAGTACAAAGAATAAAAGTAAGAAATTAAAT
>NW_012270221.1:0-1421 GCF_000151885.1 Dipodomys ordii
AAGGCTAGCGCTCTACCACTTGAGCCACAGCACCACTTCCGGCTTTTTTTTCTTTTCGCTTATGTGGTGCTGAGGAATCGAACCCAGGGCCTCAGGCTTGCAAGGCAAGCGCTCTACCACTGAGCCACCTTCCCAGCCCACCATTTTCATTTCTGTGGACATGTATAATTTAACTTTATGGCCCCTTAACAATGATGCATGCATACAAACTTGTAGAATACTCTGCCAAAGAATAACACTCCCTGCTTTCGCTATTAAATGTTAAGCAGCCGAAATGAGAGGGAAAATGCCCAGCCTAGCTAATTATGTTAGGATGGCATCGATATTTAATTATATTTCACCCATCTGTGAAATATTAACTGAGAATTCAATATGGTACACCAGCAGGGTTAATTATCAAGCCTTGTCACAGGATTTCACAAACACTGAGAATTCTAATCTAGATTTCAATTCTCTATCTCTGAAAAGGAAGATTTCCATATTTTCCCATACTCCCCTCACCCGACCCCCGGCCCGAAGTCTGAATGGGATAGAACAGGTTCGTGTACTTTTTTTCTCTTCGTTCTTGTTTTCTGCCAGCACTGTGTATCGTCCTTCTTTCATAGCTTTCTGGATGAATTTGTAGTATGGGTTGAGGTAGTGATCGAAGCGTAGGAAGTCGAACTGCGAGTTTCGTGCCTGCTTGGCCTTCAGCATTATTTCAAACTGTGCCCCCTGTTTGCATACAAAATTGGCTGTACGCTCAATGATGGCATGCATTTTGGCTGTTGGTGGCTATGAGAAAACACACACAGGCATGTGGTCAGTTTGTCTTCTTTTCCGTTGGTCACATGACTTACTTAAAAGTCAGAAACAGCCCTGGTTTATGGTCCATTTTAAGACATAAATGACATTTCTGCTAAGGAGCCCAGTTTAGTACTATCCTTGCAGTATATCATCCTGTCCAGATCTATCTAGTACTATATCCCTGTAGTACACCACCCTGTCCAGGTCTAGTACTGTCCTGTAGTACACCACCCTGTCCAGGTCTAGTTCTAGAACTCTCCTGTAGTACACCATCCTGTCCAGGTCTAGTACTGTCCTGTAGTACACCACCCTGTCCAGGCCTAGTACTGTCCTGTAGTACACCAGCCAGTCCAGGTATAGTTCTAGAACTCTCCTGTAGTACACCACCCTGTCCAGGTCTAGTACTGTCCTGTAGTACACCACCCTGTCCAGGTCTAGTACTGTCCTGTAGTACACCACCCTGTCCAGGTATAGTTCTAGAACTCTCCTGTAGTACACCACCCTGTCCAGGTCTAGTCCTGTAGTACACCACCCTGTCCAGGTCTAGTACTGTCCTGTAGTACACCACCCTGTCCAGGTCTAGTACTGTCCTGTAGTACACCACCCTGTCCAGGTCTAGTACTGTCCTGTAGTAC
>NW_012270222.1:0-3544 GCF_000151885.1 Dipodomys ordii
GAGTACATTTCTTATCAAGCATTGTTGCCTCCTCCTTTGTTTCCCCTTCCCATCCCACCCTCCATCCCCCACCCCCACCCCCAACCCCTCGCCAAAGTTGTAAAGTTCTTATTTCAACATAACGTCTGTACATCCCATTGTTGCAATGGGTCCACCTGTATCCCTATTTAAAAAATTTGTTTTTTCCCTTTCCCTCCACAAATTATACCAACGTCAAATACAGTGAAAACAGGGGTTATACCGTGGAGGAGGGACATACAAAGCAACAAAGAAATCATCTTATAAATATGTTAGAAACAATAGCAAGAAAGGAAAAAACATCTGAGTCTTTATCTTGGGGTTCATTTAACCTAACATCAACTTATGACCTTTTCTGCTTGTCTCAGACATATACTAGTTTTTGCAAATAAGAGAAACCATGGGACCTAGGTTTCTTTGGGCCTGGCTTCCTTCACTTAATATAATTTTTCCCAAGTCTTTCTATTTCCTAACAAATGGGGCAATGTCATTCTTTCTGATGGAGGCATAGAATTCCATTGTGTAGATATACCACATTTTCTTGATCCATTCATCTACTGAGGGGCATCTGGGTTGGTTCCATCTCTTAGCTATGGTAAATAATTCTGCAATAAACATAGTTGTGCTGGTAGCTTTAGTATGGTCTTGTTTGTGATCATTCAGGTAAATCCCCAAAAGTGAGGTTGCTGGGTCATAGGGGAGCTCTATGTTGAGTCTTTTGAGGAACCTCCATACTACTTTCCAAAGTGGTTGAACAAGTTTATACTCCCACCAACAATGCAATAAGGTTCCCTTCTGTTCACTTCCCCTCCAACATCTGTTGTTATTAGAGTTCTTGATTTTAGCCATTCTAACTGGGGTGAGGTGTTATCTCAGTGTTGTTTTGGTTTGCATTTCTTAAATTACCCAGAGTAAGATTTTGTTATAGTTACAGTCTTCCCTTCCTAATGATAATTCCTCAATTGCTAATTCTACATAAATCCTTGATCATGTAAAGACTTGTTTTTATACCATTATTGCCTAAACTGTATAACTACTAGTCATTCATAGATCATATTGCAGGTAATCAAGAGGTAATTTAACTATAATGGGTGAATGTGTGTAGTTTCTAAGCAAAGGTCATGCCATTTTACATGAGGAACTTGAACATCCACAGATTGTGGTGAGTGTTGGGATTCTTCAAACCAATCCCACAGGGATTCTGAGGGTTAATTAGATATATAGCAGTTTAAAATACTACTATTAAAGAAATCTTTGTAGTCCTATACCAACCCTTATGTTCTCTTGTTCACTTGTTTATGTGCCATTACTAGAAATTGAACTCATGACTTGAACTCTAACTCTTGCTTGTCTTTTTTTGTTCATAGCTGATACTCTACCATTTGAACCACAACTCCACTTCTTGTTGTTGCTGGTTTATTGCAGATGAGATTTTCATAGACCTTTCTGCCTGGGCTGGTTTTGAACCACTCCTCAAGTATCAGCTTCCTAAGGAGCAAGGATTATAAGCATGGGCCACCAGCACCCAGCTCTGCCCTTGTGTTCTTAAAAGCTCCAATCTTGACTCATCTTTTCCCTCTTGTTATTGAAATGCAAGTTCTACTAAATGCTATGATAGGGGACTGATTTTGCTTCCTCCCAGGGGATATTGGATAATCTGAAGATATTTTTGGTTGTTCTAACTGGGAAGTGAGTATTGCTGATTATACACATTATATACATATAACAGATCCCACACAACAATCCTTTGGCCCCAAAATGAAAATAAGGCTAACCAGGTTCTTAGCTTAAGATGTAAGTAAACAGAAGCAATGACAACTCTACCTTAACAAAGTCACTTCCAATTTATAGATAAAGGAAATAGGATTCAAACATATCATTGAATTCATCCAGGGTTTCATAGTATTTCATAGGAAATAGTAAAACACTATGGGTTGACGTGGTGAGGGGGTGGGGAGCCAGTGGGTGGCCTCAAGAACTCTAGTGTTTTACTTTGATCCAATCAATGCCATTGTTATCTAGGATAAATGCATTTCAGACAACTATGCACTTTGCCTGATTGGTTAAAAATGCAGCAATTATGCTTGAGTCTATGAGTCTTTCCCCCAGCTTTTCAAAGTAACAAAATGCCTTCCATTTCTGAGCCAGGCTCAGGCAGCCTGCGTTGTATGCAACAGTGATGGCTAGCCCTCCTCCTCCACTCCTCCCCACCTTTTCACAAGCTTTTGCATCTCAGTGAGGAGCCACCACCTTGCAGAGGTCAGCTCCTGAGGCAGTATGCAAAGTCTCCAGGCCCAGACAATAACGCTTTATTGCATGCATCTTTTTTATTAAAGACTTATCTTTTGATTTCTCCTGGCGCTGCCTGCCAGCTTACTTCAAATTTCCTTTAGAAATAGGCAGATGGTATTTTCTTTCTGCAAGGTCAGTATTCCGAGCGAGACACCATTTGAAATGGAAAGAAAACAGGCAGGTGCACCGCACATACTTTGTGAATTTCTTTATTACACTAAGGCTGCATTTTGGAAACAGCCTTCCATGAAATGCGCTTCTGAGAGAGGGTAATAAATGGAGCAGGCAAAAAGGAGTGGGTTGAACTACAAAAAGAGAGAGAGAGATCACATAAGAAATTCCCTCGTGACAATTCAGAAAGCTGACTACAGTCTCTAAAAAACCAAAGCAGGGACAATATGCCTCTTCAGCTTTGTCTAACCCAGACTTTCCCCCAGCTTCTTCCATTAGCAAAGCCATTCTCCACAACATGTGTTAACAACCAACATTCTCTCGTTTCACAGAGACAGAATCAGAAATGCTGCTCTGAGAAGGAAGAAAATAAAGCATTACTATCTCCAGTTTTACAGAAGATGAAATTGGAACTCAGAGAGGCCCTATGACCAAACACAACGTTATCCAATAAATATAGTTCAGGATTAGGACTCAGACTAGAGATTTCTAAAAGCAAAATTCTCTTTCTTATATATGCTTGTATATACAGTATATATTTGTATTGCCCGAGCCTCGTTTTTTGCAAAACTTTTTTCTATTTGAGAATTTTTCATTAAGGCACACACTGGCCAGGCCAGGCCTGGTTGCTAGTCCATTCAAATTTCTCTTCAGAAACCTTAAGCCTTCTACTCACAAACTATAACCTCTAAATATCCCCTCAGTCACTCTATAAATAATAGGCTTAATCTTGGATCATTCCTTAGGACTTGCTTTAAGAGAGCCAAGTGGATTCCCCTGTAATCCCAGTAACTCACGATGCTGAGATCTGAGGGACTAGATTTGAAGCCAGCCCAAGCGGGCAAGTCAATGAGGCTTATCTCCAATTAATCACCAAAAAGCTGGAAGTGAAACTGTGGCTCAAGTGGTATAATGCTAGTCTTGAGCATAAAAGCTCAATGACAGGACCCAAGCCCTGAGTTCAAGACTCAGATCCAGCATGAGAGAAAGAAGGAGGAGAAGGAGGAGGAGGAGGAGAAGGAGGAGGAGTAAGAGGAGGAGGAGAAGGAGAAGGAGGAGGAAG
>NW_012270222.1:12334-12728 GCF_000151885.1 Dipodomys ordii
TCCCTCCCTCCACCCCCCCACAAATTGTAAAGTTTGTTTTCAACATAGTGTCTTGTACATCTCATTGTTACAATGGGTAAACCTGTATCCCTATTTAAGCATTTTGTTTTTTCCCTTCCCCTCCCCAAATTAGAAAAGTGTATATATAAGATTCAGGGCACCAGAATCAAATACAGTGAAAACGGGGGTTATAACATGGGAGAAGAACATACAAAAGAAACAAAAAATCACATAGTACATTATAAGTACATTAAAAACAATAGCAAAGAAGAAAAAACCACTTATGTCCTGGTCTTGGGGTTCATTTCACTTAACATCATCTTATAGGGTCATATATATATATATATATATATATATATATAGCTTTTGACCTTTTCTGGTTGTCCTAGACATA
>NW_012270223.1:0-2283 GCF_000151885.1 Dipodomys ordii
AATTACATGGGCAAGATAATGAGTACATTTCTTATCAAGCATTGTAGCCTCCTCCTTTGTTTCCCCTTCCCATCCCTTCCCATCCTCCCCCTGTCTCCCCCACCCAATCCTCCCCCCTCCATATTGTACCTCTTTATTTACATTGCCTCTCATGGTCCTCTGATGTTTTTAGGATTTCCTGGGTACTCATTCTTTAGTTCTCACAAACTTATCCAGCTACTCTTTGGTATTGACTACTTTTCTTCTCTCTGGGTTTGGCTTATTTTGGTTATCTGCCACTTGAATAGAAGCAACGTGAAGGTGCCTCCTTGTTGCCATGGCTACGGGGCCTGTCGTTAGAGAAACTCATATTAAGGATGTATCTCCTAGTGCTGCTGAAGTCACTGGTGCTGCTGCTCACCACTGTTGCCACCTCAACCATGACGATCTTGTTCCCATTTCTCTGTGGTGATATCACCCCAGCAGGGAGAGACCATTTCACTGTGATAAACTCCCTTCCTTAAGCAGTACTGCCTCCCACTCAACCTCAGTGGCTTGCAGAGTTCAAGGAAGCAATACTTTTAGTACTGACTCCCTTGAAATCCCCAGAGAAGTCTTATCAAGGAAAAGGTAAAGCCAGGCAACAGATAACATACTGAACTTGGAATCAACCTCTGATTCCAACCAGTGATCATTAACTGGTACGTTTGATAGTTCATTTCTCTTATCTTTTATTGAGTGTTTCCTTTCCAGTTTCTCTAATCACTCAAGCAAATAGGCTGCCTTCTGGTGATCTCTACATGCTGACTATAGCTTAGATCCATGTAGTGACTTCTGCCATCCAAGTAGAAGCATCATAGTGTGAATTTTAGAATCCAAAGATCATTAACAGTTCAAAAACAATTGGCAGAAATAAAACAGAATTATCAATTGTTTATTTTGCCAACTGAGGAAAAGAGCTGGACAAAACCAAACCAAAACAATAGCCATTTACTAAAACCATTCAGAACGGAAAAAGCTGGATCTTTGCCAGCAATTTAATAACAGAAAGGGGATTTTTTTTAACACCAATAAAGTAGGAAAAACATAATACTTAAAGACTCAGTTCCTCATTGAAAAGTTATTTTTTTAATTCAAGAATTCATACAACGTTTTCATTCTCTCATTTTGCTGCTATTTTGAAAATATTATATTATTTCCTTTGCTATGCACAACAATATCATGAGGTAAGTATTACCACTGTGCTTATTTTATAACTGTAGAAATATAGGACCAGAGAGTTTGGGCATCCTGCCAAAAGTCACAGAGATAATGAGTGTATCTAGGGCTTACATACAAGCTCTCAAGTGCCAAAAATGCCTTTGCGTGGTTAATTAAGCAGCTGAAGATGATGGGGATTCTCCAATGGAATTAACTCTGCTTATGTATTTAAAATTATTTAAAAAATTAAAATAAATTTCTTTAAAATAGATAATTAGATAATTACTTTTTTTAAAAACCAGCCTAGTATTTTGGCCACATTTTCAAACATAAATGTGCATATGTGTTTTTAAGTTTATCATTCTGAATAATGAGTACTATAATTCATATATTCTTTTAACTCTAATCTCTAAAGATTGTACTAAAGAAAAAAAATATGAGTCTGTGATTGTAATTTTGAGTGTTGCCAATGTCCAGCTCTTTTTATGTGCTCACACACACAAAACTGGAAAATCATGAAAAATTTGCTAGATTTAAAAAATTTTTTTATTGTAAAGATACTATACAGAGAGTTACAGTTACATGAGTAAGGTAATGAGTACACTTCCTATTGAGCATTGTTACCCCCTCCGTTGTTTTCCCCCTACTATCCCTTTCCTCCCTACCTTCCCCGAGGTTCTTTTTTTTTTAAATTGTGATTAAGTGATTACATAATTTCCCAAATTTCACAGCATTGTGGAATAATGATGCTCATTTAAAGTCACAAGTTCAGTCTAACTTTCCTGGAGCAGATTGTCTATCATGGTCTATAACATATAATGGTGTACACATATACACCATATATGTGATCAGCAGCATGGGGATATTTGGTAGTGGTTCGACCCGATGAGTGGAAGTTCTTTGTTTCTTAAGTCCTGTTAATTTTGTCGTATCACCTAACGTTTTGGATTTAACATCCACTCACCAGGGAGGCCATGTACCATTTGTCTCTTTGCTCTTGGCTTACCTCGCTCAACATGATTTCTTCTAGCTCCATCCATTTCCCTGCAAATGCCATTATTTTGTCATTTCTAATGGCTGCATAATATTCCATTGTGTATAGAT
>NW_012270223.1:7428-9200 GCF_000151885.1 Dipodomys ordii
AAGACTTGGAAAAAATTATATTAAGTGAAGTAAGCCAGGCCCAAAGAAACATAGGTCCCATGGTTTCCCTTATTTGCAATAACTAGTATATGTCTGAGATAAGCAGAAATGGTCAGATATGTTGATGTTAGGTGAAATGAACCCCAAGATAAGGATTAAAATGTATTTTTCTTTCTTTCTTTCTAACATATTTATAAGATGAATTCTTTGTTGCTTTGTATGTCCCTCCCCCACAGTATAACCCCTGTTTTCACTGTATTTGATGTTGGTAGAATTTGTGGAGGGGAAGGGAAAAAACAAATCGTTTAAATAGGGATACAGGTGGATCCATTGCAAGATATTATGTTGAAAAACTAACTTTACAACTTTGACTGGGGAAGAGACGTGGTGGGAAGGAATGGGAAGGGGAAACGGAGCAGACAACAATGCTTGATAAGAAAGGTACTCATTACCTTGCCCATGTAATTGTAACCCCTGTGTACGGTATTTTCACAATAAAAATAAATAGAGAAGTAGAGGATATATTAAGAAAAAAAGTATGGGAGAGAGATTTTGCAGTATGTCATGATGCAACTATGATTTCTCTGTTTTTATGAAGAAGTCTTTTATTGAAAATAGAGTGAATGGACAAGGTTTTGGTCTTAAGACAGCCCTGACTTTGGATCTTTGTTCTTATCTGTCTGCTTTATGTTACTGGTATTGTTAATGAAATCACTGCAAGTTGGTTTTCCCATGTGCAATACTGAGATAACATGTGCCACATGGGGTTGCTGTGTGGATGTCTGGCTCCTCTCTTTTGAGGAATTGCCTAGAACAATGAAAATTGTTGGCTTCATTCTCTTTGCCCCATACTTGGGTCCTTCATATTTCTGTATTCTGTGGCTCTGCCCTGTGCCTTGGACTTTTTTTTTTTGGTGTGTGTGGGGGGCTTTCTTTCATCCTTGCATGTGTCCTATGGCAGTCTCTCAGCAAAGAAAAATGTGTGTGTGTGTGTGTGTGTGTGTGTGTGTGTGTGTGTGTGTGTTGGGACCCCATCTTAATGTTAGGACCCAGTGAGCATACATGACTCCATAACCCCGACCCCAGCCCAGAGGAACTGAAGCAGTTTAGAGGAACTAACTTGAGAAACAAGTCTAGGAAGCCAGTAAAAATGTAGTTTGCGAGTCCCTGATAGCAGAGCCTAGAGAACAAAGACCAGAGGCCAGGTGGACATGTCCAATCAGTAATGAGCACATATGTGACCCACCAAGGAATGCAAACCCCCCTCCCACCCACTCCCTGCCAAACCCGCATGCCAAAACTGACCAAAGTGGTAGGCTAGTTTAAACAAATGCTTAGGAATAAGTTGTAACCTCATTGGTCACCTGCATGTGACCCGACATGATTGTACAATTTTGTGCGAGTGTTTCAATGCTATTGGCCACCTGCATGTAGCCAGCCAAAACTGCATGGCCTGTTCCCTATAAAAGTTAGCCAGTGCTGCTGGGTGGGGTTCGCTCTCTGCCCAGGCAGCCCTGACCGGTCAGTCTGTTTCTAGGTACTTGGCGCAAAATATAGCTTTGTCTGACTTTTGCTTTGTTTCAGTCTCCTTCCTTTGATCACGGACCCCAATAGTGGGGGGCCACCCCAATTATGTATGTGTGTGAGTCCTTGACTCACTGGAAAGATTTATAGCATGAAAGTACATATCATGATAAAAAATATACAGCATCCATATTGTTAATTCCAAAGGTCAACGGATTCTTTTGGAATGCTTCTTTTTTTTTTTTTTT
>NW_012270224.1:0-1783 GCF_000151885.1 Dipodomys ordii
TCCTTCCTTCCCTCTCTCGTTCCTTCTTATGGTGGGAAGAGATCAATCACATGAGTGTTTTAAAAACTCATTTATTCTTACGAGACACACATGGTATCACAATGATTGAACACACCTTTTGGGTTCCATACAGACATGCTGATCTCATGTGCTATAACACAATACTACTTTGGAATGGATACCATGTGAGAATAGGACCTACTTTGTATTTCATGTACAAAGAAGAAATAAATGAATAAGTGACAAGTCAGCTGTTTCTTATAGGGGAGATTATTGATTGGGTAAGAGCAAACAAAACTTGGAAAGTACCAGGAGTGAACAAAGGAAATTTTTGAGTGAGAAACTTACTGTTTCTCATTGTTTTAATTCTTATATTCTAATGAATTCAAAAGCTAGACAAATGTTTTATATTCTATTGTTCTTTAGAGCATTGTTCTACAGAGAAATTTTTCTTGTTTTCTTCTTTTATCTTTCCCTCCTACCTTTCTCCTGTTTTTCCTCTTTTCCTTTTTTCTCTCCTTTTATTTTCTTTCTTCATTGCAGTCTTCTCTTTTTCTCCTTCCTAATCTGAATTTATTTCCCCCTCCTTTATCTGTCTTTTTCCTCTCTCTCTCTCTCTTCTTTCTCCCCTCTCTCCTCTGTCAACCTGGGCCTTGAACTCAGTGCCTTGGTGTTGTTCTTGAGCTTCTTTTGGTCAAGGCTAGTTCTTTACCTACCACTTGAATCACAGCTCCACTTTCAGTTTTTTGGTAGTTTAGTGGAGATAAAAGTCTCACAGACTTTCCTGGCTTCAATGGATGATCCTCAGATCTCTTCCTCCTGAGTAGCTAGGATTACAGGGGTGAGCCACCAGTGAGTGCCCGGCTCTCTCTCTCCCTTCCTCCCTGCCTCCTTCCTCCTTTCCTTCCTTATTTTTCTTTCTTTTCTTTCTTTCTTTCATTTCTTTGTTTCTTTGTTTCTTTCTCTCTCCCTTTCTTTTTTCTCTCTCTTTCTCTCTCCCTTCCTTCCTTCCTTCCTACTTCTTTCCCTCCCTCCCTCCCTCCTTTCTTTTTTCTTTCTTTCTTTCTTTCTTTCTTTCTTTCTTTCTTTCTTTCTTTCTTTCTTCCTTTCTTTCTTTCTTTCTTTCTTTCTTTCTTTTCTTGTTGTTGTTTGGATCATGGGGCTTGAACTCAGGGCCTGGGCACTGTTCCTAAGCTTTCTTTGCTCAAGGCTGATGCTTGACTACTTTGAGCCAAAGCACCACTTCCAGTTTTCTGGTGGTTAATTAGAGCTAAGAGTCTCAAGGGGACTTTTCTGCCCAGGCTGGCTTCAAATTGTGATCCTTAGATCTCAGCTTCCTGAATAGCTACTAATATAGCCATAAGCCACTGGACCTTGTTTGCTTTCTCCCTTTCTTTGAGATAGGGTCTAACTATGTAGTTGATGCTAGCCTTAGACTCATATTCCTTCTGCTTCAGCCTTCCAAGTAAGTACAGACAGATGCCACTATGCTCAGCCTTTTCTTTGCTTTAAAGACTAAAATCTGATTTGTGAATTTGTCTATTAATTTCTGCTATGTACATTTATTACTAACAATTAGATTGTTAATAGATTGTACTAGGTATTGAAGATTTAATGATGAGTTAGTTACTAAACTTAGAAAGTGAATTCCAGTTCTGGAAAGGTGGCTCAGTGGTAGAGCGCTTACCTTGCATGCCTGAGGCCCTGGGTTCGATTCCTCAGCACCACATAAGCAAAAAGAAAAAAGCCAGAAGTGGCGCTGTGGCTCAAGTGGTAGAGCTTA
>NW_012270224.1:3928-5974 GCF_000151885.1 Dipodomys ordii
TTCATTAATAAGCCTTGATATTTACACCTCTATTTTCTTGTCTGATAAATGAGAGATAAATGCTTTTCTGAATCATAGAAGATCACATGGCAATCTATTCTCATGTCTTCCATCTTGAAAACTAATGCTGATTCCGTAATTCTAGGTAACTCTCCCTTGCTGTACTGCTCCGTGTCACCATCAAGCTTCTGTCAAGGCTGTATATATTGTCTTTAACTCTACTCTCTCTACCCTCCATCCTATGCTATTGTGACTTCTGCTCCTACCACATGCAGGGACAATATCTGTTAAGGTTTGCAGTGCCCCCTATATATTCAGATCCAATCGGTTGCATCAGACAATTGCTTGGAGCTTTAGAAGAATATTCTGGCAATACCAGTGGCTCATCCTTGTAATTCTAGCTATTCAGGAGACTGAGAGCTAGAGAATCAAGGTTCCAAGCCACCCTAGACATCAAAGTGTTTGAGACTCTAGCTCCAATTAGCCAGAAAAAAAAGTCAAAAGAGAAGGCATGGCTCAAATGGTAGAGCCATGAGCCATGAGAAAGAAAGCTAGGCAAGAATTCAAGGCCCTAAGTTCAAGACTTGGTACTGGAATGAAGAAAAAGAATTTTCTGATTCCTTTCTATCATAAGGTATTTTCTATAGGCATCAATGTGTTGAAAGGATTCTGTGTGACTAAACATTTCCAGTTTTTTCCCCTTAGGCTTTTGTTATCTATCTAATTGTTCCTCCTTTATTAATTCCTCTCTAAATTAAGGTTGGATTTTTCCAACCTGAGAGTCCCAATTCAGAACCCAGTTCCTCTAGCTTTCCTCTTCTCTTCCTCTGCTCCATTTAATTAATTTCTTTTATACTCATAGTTTTAACTCTTATCCATATGCTGATTCCATTTATGTATTTTGTCTACTTCTGAGGGTGGAATGCATGGCTCAAGTGGTAGAATGGCATCATGAGCAAAACTGTTGAGCAAACTCAAGCCTTCAGTTTATTTTTTTGTATTTGATTTTTTCTAGTTTTAATAGCTAATATATAAAATTATTCAGGTATTTAATGTATACATTTTGATGAATCTGGATAGATCTATACACCTATAACACTCTCATTGCAAAGTACTAAATCTAGCCACTGAGCTCCAGAAACATCTATTCAGTTGTCCACATAATTTCCCCATGAGCATGTCCAACTTTGTACATCCAAAATTGAAGTCTATCTTTCTACTAAAAAATTGCCTAGTTTTACTCTTCCTTTATTCTTTATCATTTGGAGAAATTATAGCTCCAAACACCCAATTTCTCAGTCCAGACAATTAAAATGATCCATTTACCTCCACATATTTCTGAAATCTTCTTCCTCATGTACTTTTTGTATAGAGTGGATGTTTATTTGATACACATAGATAAACTGATAGTGGTGGTACTTTGTAGTATACATTTGTTCTGATTTGCTAGTACTCTGGCTACATACATTTAAAAAATATTTTAAACTGACGCCCCCTGCTTTTATCTTTCTGCTTCTCTCCCTCTCCATTGCAAATTCCACTATCCAAGCAAACATCATCTCCTACTTTTTATTTTTGTCCTGACATGATAGATTCATCTGTAAATTCTTTATATCACCATTTAAACATATTTGCTACATTTTACAGATTATTCAAAATAAGTTTCACACAATCTAATTCTAGGAGAACGTTAAATAAAGCACTTTGTCAATCCAATGCTAAGAGGTTGGATACTTTGAAAGGTAAAAGTTCTTTATGGTTAAGTATACCCAATATGTTCCACACTAAAACAATGCATCATGGAATTTCACTTTCACCAAATTTGGAATACTGTACAATGCTTCCTTTTCTAAGTTTTATAGGAATGAAACAAGATTAAAGCCCATTGCCAATAAAAGTAAAATTAAGTAATTAGAATCTCGAATTGTTTACCTTTTCTCTAGGCCAATTGAGTGTATTTTCAATTTAACAAAGCATAAGCTAGAAATAAAATTAAGAGATTGAATATTAAGGTCACTATATGTCCATGAAGAGAGATCTTTTTTT
>NW_012270225.1:0-1462 GCF_000151885.1 Dipodomys ordii
GAACCCAGGGCCTCGAGCATGCAAGGCAAGCGCTCTACCACTGAGCCACCTTCCCAGCCCCTTTTGTTCCTTTTTTTTGTGGTTATGGGCCTTGAACTCTGGGCTTGGGTGCTGTCCCTAAGCTCTTAAGCTCAAGGGGAGCGCTCTACCACTTGAGCCACAGCGCCACTTCCCTTTTTCTAGTGGTTTATTGGAGATAAGAATCTCAGACTTTCGTGTCCCCGCTGGTTTTGAACAGTGATCCTCAGATCTCAGCCTCCTGAGTAGCTAGGATTACAGGCATGAGCCACGGGCGCCCGGCTTACTTTAGTTTCTTTTTTTTTTTTGTTGGCCGTGGGGCCTGGGCACTGTCCCTCAGCTCTTCTACCACTTGAGCCTCAGCTCCACTTCTAGGTTTTTCTGCTTATGTGGTACTAAGGAATTGAACCTAGGGCCTCATGCATGCAAGGCAAGCACTCTACCGTTGAGCCACCTTCCCAGTCCCTTACTTTAGTTTCTTAACTGAAACTAAGACCAGCATCATCCGACAGGTACTTTCCACATGGCAGGGCATGGATTCAAGCCTATCTGAAGGAAGTGTGTGTTCCCTTGACTCATCATGGCCTTTGGCATCACTGTTATTCTTTGGAGGTTTCCTATTTAAAGACCTAGTAAGTAGGAGAATTAGGTCATACAATTTTTAGGTGGCAAGGTTAAACCATCGCTTTATTCCACGTGTCATTCTTTTTTGTTGTTGTTGTTGGCCGTGGGGCCTGAACTCTGGGCCTGGGCGCTGTCCCTCAGCTCTTCAGCTCAAGACCAGCACTCTACCACTTGAGCCACAGCACCACTTCCCTTTTTCTAGTGGTTTATTGGAGATAAGAATCTCATGGACTTTCCTGCCTTAATCAGAGCTGGTTCTGAACTGTGATCCTCACATCTCAGCATCCTGAGTAGCTAGGATTACAGGCATGAGCCACGGGCGCCCGGCTTACTTTAGTTTCTTTTTTTTTTTGTTGGCCGTGGGGCCTGGGCACTGTCCCTCAGCTCTTCTACCACTTGAGCCTCAGCTCCACTTCTAGGTTTTTCTGCTTATGTGGTACTAAGGAATTGAACCTAGGGCCTCATGCATGCAAGGCAAGCACTCTACCGTTGAGCCACCTTCCCAACCCCTTACTTTAGTTTCTTAACTGAAACTAAGACCAGCATCATCCGACAGGTACTTTCCACATGGCAGGGCATGGATTCAAGCCTATCTGAAGGAAGTGTGTGTTCCCTTGACTCATCATGGCCTTTGGCATCACTGTTATTCTTTGGAGGTTTCCTATTTAAAGACCTATGTAAGTAGGAGAATTAGGTCATACAATTTTTAGGTGGCAAGGTTAAACCATCGCTTTATTCCACGTGTCATTCTTTTTTGTTGTTGTTGTTGGTTGTGGGGCCTGAATTCTGGGTCTGGGCGCTGTCCCTCAGCTCTTTGGCT
>NW_012270225.1:5907-6289 GCF_000151885.1 Dipodomys ordii
TTTCTTTCTTTTTTTCCTCCTTCCTCCTCTTCTTTTCTTTCCCTCTTCTGCCTTTGTCCCGCTTAGTAACTAGGTTCTGACCAATCGCCGGCTCACCGGCCGGCACCGGCTGTCTCCTGATTGGCTCGCGAGGGGCGCGCAGCCGTCTCCCGCTCCTCCGGTGGAGCAAGGCAGACAAAAGACGCAGGCTCCCGGCTCCGGCAACCGGGAGCAGCCAATCACCAACAGCTTGCCTCCCCCCGCCACCCCCCCCCCCCCCCCCTCCCTTTCTCCTCAATCCTCCCCCCTCACCCCCCCAGCTTGGCTCACCAGCTCCAGGTCATGACTCCTGGCGAGCAGCCAGCGCCCGGACTGTACCATCCGGTTAAGGTTAGAAGGGGGA
>NW_012270226.1:0-337 GCF_000151885.1 Dipodomys ordii
CCATGTAATCCTTGATCTTAAGAGCATAGTGTTGGGTGAAAAAATAAGCCACTGAAGACTATGCAAAGTATTAAACATACCAACTTTATTATGCACAAAGCCAGCAAACCCCAACCTTATCTGTGTTTATATGTATATATGTATGCATATCTATTACCCACTTGTCTGTGTATATTATAGGGCACGGGAATAGAAGAAAATGTAGGCCAGGCATGGCGGTGTACACCTGTAATCCTAGCACTAGACAGGAGGAGCATAAGGGTGGTTTGAACTACATAGTGAGACCTTGTCTCAAAAATAATAGCCTCCTTGGGGCTGGGAAGGTGGCTCAGTGGTA
>NW_012270226.1:4242-6211 GCF_000151885.1 Dipodomys ordii
GTTATTTTTTCCCTCAGGTGTTCATCATATATATATTTACTAAGATAACTAACTACTCAGAGACAGGAAGACAGCCCTGTGGTGTGGGTGGCATGTGAGGGTTTGGGAGTTGAAATTGCCCAAGAACTTGCAGAATCCATGTACAACGTATTCATGTTTGATACAGCTGTGAATTGATGTTTTCTGAAACTTCTCTAGCTAGGGATTGTGTTCCATGTTTCAATGAAAAACATTTTTTTTTTATATAACGAACATCTGTGTTTCTACCACAAATTTGGTAGTATTAAATTCCTTAAAGTGTCCTGGCCACATTTCTGCCTGGCTTGGGGAAGCCAACGCTGTCTTAACCTCTTGTCCACAATAAACCTCTGTGCAGCCCTCGGCTTAGGGAACCGACCCGCGGCGGCTCGGTTACTATGGCAGTTATCAGTGTTTTCACCTATCATAAGGTGGAAATTGCCTCACTCAGCAGTGTCCATTTTTAATCTGCACATTAGCCCTTTCGGCAAATCAGTGCCTGGTAGGAAAAACTGATCCATTGTTAGATGGAGGGGCTGTCTTTGTGGAAGAGGGAGAGATAAGAGCAGAGGAAATACTTTCCACAATCTGTACCATTCTGAAGCCGTTGATCCTAACTGACAGCAGGGACATTTTTAACAGCTCTCAGGAGCTGGTAAGCCGCAGGGAAGGCTGGGCCTGGGGCTGGTGGGCAGCACTGCGGGGGACACCCAGACTCAACTGCGGCTGCCCGCTTTGTCCTCTAGCAGCCTTTTCATTGCTGCTTCCTTCCCAGTCCATACCTAGTGCCCTCCTAGATCCCCTCCATAACACACACACACACACACACACACACACACACACTTCCCATGCACAGCACACATGCATAAACACACCATGTACACCACACATACATGCACACACACATACCACACACGAACCTGCCCTCACACACATACTGCACTTACACACGGATTGACAGCAATTCATACAATGCACACATATGAACATGAACAAGCAGGCACACATGAGCACCCACTGTGCGTGTGTCTATAAACACTTAACCACACACACAGGAGCAGCATGTACTTGTGAGCACACATATGCACGCATGTTTTCAACACATCACACAAACATGCCAGTACACATGTCTGATGCCTTGGCATGCTCTGCTTCAGCTTCAGACCTGGCCCCAGCGCCTCGTGGTACAGATGGATGGAAATAGTTCACTCAATGTCTGCCTCTAGGAACTGAAGCCAGGGGTGGAGACGTACAAGGAACAAGTTCTCCAGAAGCAAGTAGGTGCACTGCTGTGCAGGATGAGTGTGAGCTGGGTGAGCTTGCACTAGTCTTTGTGATGGTGGAACTAACTGGGAAGGAAACCTGCAACCTCCTGTTGGAATTGGAGGTTTCAAGAGAGAGGCAAAGAGGAGAGTGAGGAAGGAGTGTGGGGAAGAAGATTTGAAGTTGAGGCTGGCTCAGGTGTTGAGGCTGTGGCTGAAGGGTAACATTAAAAAAATTTTGGGGGGGTCTGGTCGTGGGGCTTGAACTCTGAGCCTGGGCGCTGTCCCTCAGCTCTTCAGCTCAAGGCTAGCGCTCTACCACTTGAGCCACAGCACCACTTCTGGCTTTTTTTCTTTTTGCTTATGGGGTGCTGAGGAATCGAACTCATGGCCTCAGGCATGCAAGGCAAGCACTCTACCATTGAGCCACCTTCCCAGCCCCCTAAAATTTTTTTTTTAAAAAAATAGCAATTGTCATTATGAATGTGATGTACAGAGAGGTTACAGTTATGTAAGTCAGGTAATGAGTACCTTTCTTTTTGAAACATTTTTTTAGCCTTCAGATTATTTTTTTAAATTTTTGGCCAGTAGTGGGGTTTGAACTCAGGGGCCTGAGTACTGTCTCTGAGCCTCTTTGAGATCAAGACTAGTACTCTACCACTTGAGCCAAAGCACCACTTTTTTCTGGG
>NW_012270227.1:0-5501 GCF_000151885.1 Dipodomys ordii
TGTATCCTTAAACGACTTGTTTTTCCCCATCTCCTCCACAAATTATACTGACATCAAATATAGTGAAAGCAGGGGTTATACTGTGGGGGAGGGACCTACAAAGCTACAAGGAAATAATCTTATAAATGAGTTAGAAACAAATGCCTGAATTACAGAGGCTCTTAAGCATTTTTTGCTGTTACTTTAAAAAATATATTTTCCATTGTGACTCTGTATTTGGGTGTGTTGTTTTTGTGTTTTTGTTACTGATTTCTCACTTAGAATTACTGTTGTCCACCTCACAATCACTGGGAGAATTTTGAGACCCACTTTGACCTTGTTCATGTTCTAATTTCATAAACAGAGAAAAGAATATACATATTCTCTAAATTTTGGGCTTCATAATCTGCTTCTCTCAATTAGTCAAAGAAGCCATTAATTGTGCCTTTCAGAAACTTTTCCTTCCTTCCTTTCCTTCCTCCCTCCCTCCTTCCTTCCTTTCTTTCTTCCTTCTTTCCTCCGTCCCTCCTTTACATTTCTTTTTTTTGGGGGGGCGGGGTCCGGTCGTGGGGCCTGAACTCTGGGCCTGGGCACTGTCCCTCAGCTCTTCAGCTCAAGGCTAGCACTCTACCACTTGAGTCACAGCGCCACTTCTGGCTTTTTTCTTTTTGCTTATGTGGTGCTGAGGAATCGAACCCAGGGCCTCAAGCATGCAGGGCAAGCGCTCTACCACTGAGACACCATCCCAGCTCTACATTTCATTTTTCTATTTAATTTCATTTACTCAGGGAGCCATGCAGAAATTTTGCTTAGGAATAATGGCTCTGAACTGCCAGCTCTTGAGTTTATGCTGAGGCTATGCTAACTTGATACATGCTAGCTTAAAACGGTTATCTCTTCCTAATGGATTTATTATCTCTAGTAATCCTTTTCATTTTAATATTTATTTTGTTGCCATGACTAGTTTTACACTATCTTCCTTGCCCCATAATTCTTTCTCATCTGTCTTTTTTCAGCCTTTTTGTGTCCTCTTTTTGTGGCTTTCTTGCTCAGCACTCTACTACTTGAGCCATTCCTCTAGCCTGCCGTTTTGCTGGTTAATTGGAGATGGAATCTTGATGGCTTTTTTCCCCACCACCCCAGGATAGCTTCAAGCTTTGATCTGCCAGATCTCAGCTTTCTTGAGTTGCTAAGAATACAGGTGTGAGCCACCAGTGCCCAGCAATTGAGAACAGCTTACTCCATTTAACATTTTTAGGTAACACTAATCAAGAGGACTAGATTTTTAGATACGAAATTTCAGAATGAGATTTGGAGGTTATTTTCCCTTTCACCTAGCTCCCAGGTGCTGGCTAAAGACCAGTGATTGTTGGCTGTGCCCCACCTTGGTGAGGTCTTGGCCTTATTTCTTCATTCCCTAGCTAGCACCAGCTAGGCAAAGCCACCTGGATGCTGTTCTCCAACGGTTTCTCACCCTCACATTTTTGTGCTCACAGCTTTCATACTTTGGGGTCAATGCGGCAGTATATTTTAAACAACTTGAAAGGCAATGTATCCAATGTTTTTAGACATTTTCATCAAAGTGGCTGTGGGAATCCAGAGCTGTCAGCCTATTTCCTTACATCTGTCTCTGTGATGGTGTAGAATATGTTCTTCCCTAAAATTGCATATTGTTAAATTTGGAAAGTTTTGGAGGTCAGAATATTGGATCATTGTTGTCATTGCTTATTCTTGATAAACTAATCTTATTAGCCATTGACAAATTGACACAGCTCCATGTAACACTTTCTAGAAAATGTATTCTGCTACCTCTGAGATTTTTTTCTTTCTGAACTGATACTGGGGCTTGAACTCAGGGCCAGAGTGCTCTCCTTTTAGCCTTTTCATTCAAGGCTGGTTCTTTTTTAAAAAAAATTTTAAATATATATTTTTTATTGTAAAGATACTTTATAGAGGGGTTAGTTATATGAGCAAGGTAATGAGTCCATTTCCTATCAAGCATTGTTACTCCCTCCTTTGTTTTTCCCCTACCATCTCTTTTCCCCCCTCCCCAACTCTTCCCCCCATCAAAGTTTTCAACATAGTGTCTTGTACATCTCATTGTTATAATGGGTCATCCTGTATCCTTATTTGAGCCATCGCTTCACTTTCAGCCTTTTGCTGATTAATTGGAAATAAGTCACATGGACTCAACTGCCCAGGCTGTCTTCAGACCACCCAATTCTCAGATCTTAGCTTCCTGAGAAGCTAATATCATAGGAGTGAGATGCTAGCCCCAAGCCCCTGAGATATTTTCAATTTTCTTCTGCTTGTGGTGGCTGAGTTCCTTCCTCATTTCTGGTATCTTGTATTGCCACAGATTGCTCTCTACATCTGGGACAAAGGAAGAGGGACTACCCTCACTCCCACAGCCGGGTTTTGTACAGAAGATGTGGACTCTAGCTGTGCCACCACATTTCATTCTTTCCTACCACTGTGTGTAAGTAATAGAAGAACATGTACATGCTCTGGATAACATTGTCCTTGTATGTTATATCCTTAAAAAAATAAATCATCCTTTGCTCCAGTCCTGAGCCTGAATCATGTGGCCAGTCCTGTAAGTTCTAATGCTTACCTCCTCTTCCAGAGAGTCTAGCTCTCTTCCAGAGAGGAAAGGGAACTAGTGTTATTGCCCCAAGTTAGTCTACTTACCACAAAGCCAAGAGCAGGGAGATGAAATTCATGAAATGATGAACTCAGGTTTGTGAAAAGGCATTTGTAAGAAGGGAAGGGAGTGGGCAGGAAGACTGTGTGCTGAGCAGGGTCTTGGTCATCCAGGGTACCTATAGAGCTCTTTCCTGTCCCCATCCCCTCCAAAACTTTACACTCAATCTTGACCTGCTGGGACTAGTTGCAAACATGACTTTTCTGCAAGTTAAACATCTGTGTTTTGTGTTAGCTGCTGCCCAGGATTAAGGAGGGGAGTTACACATTTTTTAAAAAAGAGTTTATTTAACAATGTGAACATAAAGGCTGCTCAGAAGAGTGAGCAGTGGGACTTGGAAATGAGTTTTCCAGGAGTTACACATTTTGAAGTTCTCTGAAGGTCAGCAGATGTTTGGATTGTCTAAATCCAAAGAAAGTGTTTAGGTGTTTGGTTTTTTTTTTTTTGTCAGTCATAGGGCTTGAACTCGGGGTCCGGGAGCTGTCTCTGAGCTTTTTTGCTCAATTCTAGCCCTCTGCCACTTTGAGCCACAGTGTCACTTCTGGTTTCTGGTAGTTAATTGGAGATAAGAGTCTCATGGACTTTTTCTACCTGGGTTAGTTTCAAACTATGATCCTCAGATCTCAGCCTCCTGACTAATAGCTAGGAGTACAGGCATGAGCCACCAGTGCCCAGCAGCAATTAAAAATCCTAATGGGTTAGATGTGGTTTGTCTTCAGAATTTAGAATGCAAAAGGAGCAAAAGTTAAGACATTCCACTGTTAGATTAGGTGCTTGCTGAAGGCTGCACAGCTGGTAAGGAAGGTAGCAGGATGGACCCAAATTCTCTCACTCTTTTATGCCTATATGCTCAGGCTTAGGTTATTTCCTATGTTGATGATACAGTTGTGTTGATTGGCATTTTTTATTCTACTTCTGGGATTACATAATTTCAAACATTTACTGGGACACATAAGCCTTCTCCACAAGCTTATTCCTCTACCCTTAGCATTTGACCCTCAAGTAGACTATTCAGAACTTTCAGAGGGGACTTCCCTGTTAGAATAAACCTATTGTCCAGTCTCAAGGATGAACCTGAAGACCCTGCCCCCCCCAAACTCACTAGATAGGTAACAGTTTTTCTGCAGAAGGGAAAACATGTTCAGCTACCTTGGTCACACAGAAGATTGTGTGTGCAATTTTAAAAGATAACCATCCTCACCAACATATCACACACACATAGTGTCATACTGAGGAATTGACTTGCTCTGCAGTGCTTCTCATAGTACCTTGAGAGCTGTGCATTTGGAGTTGGGTGTTGCTACAAATCAATACCAGCATGGAGGAGTCATGACTGAGTATTATTATAGCCTGAGACAGGTAGCACTTGATGGGCTTGGGTTCACATTGTCCACCAGTCTCTCAGGGTCCCTTTCATCTGTCTTTGTGACACTCATCCTCAAGGGGTTTTGAAGTAATCACCTTGGGTAGAGTACAGAACATCCTTAGCCTAGACTTGGGTAGTCAATAGAGGCTACATAAAGATAATATCGAAGTAAAGCCAGGACCAGAAAAGTGAGTCATTTATTATTTATTTAAATACTTGCCCCCTCACTTTCCCCTCTTTTAAAAATCCTGAGCTGGGAAAAGGAAAGACCTTCAATGTGCTTACTAATTGCAGCCTTCTAATGACTATTACTCCTTTCTCTTAGTGAGTAGAGCGTGAGAGAACTTGTGTGTGCAGTCTCCTGTGCTAGAGTAGGTTGGAATGCAGGTCGAGGGCTTTCAACTCTGGAGACTATAGTCAGCTGAACTACAGTTCCTTTCTCCCCCAGAAACTTCACCCTGAAGCAGCTTTGATGTCCCTGACATGGGTTAATTAAGATTCCAGAGTATGTAAGATCTAACATAGCACAATGTTAGATAACTCTGTGACTCATAGTTGTATTTTTTTTTCTTCTTGTTTTTTTTTTTTAGGGGAAACCTGTGAAGAAAGAGGATATTTTTGTTGCAGTAAAAACATGCAAGAAATTTCATGGTGATAGAAGTATGTTTTGGGTTATTTCTACTGAACTTTTCAAATCTAAACTACCCTTTGGTATAAAGTACAAACCAGAGCTGGGCAATAGTGGCTTACACCTGTAATCCTAGCTACTCAGGGGGTTGAGCTCTAAAGATCATGGTTTTAAGCCAGATTGGGCAGAAAAGTTTCAAAACACTTGTCTCTCGCTAACCAGTAAAATGCTGGAGTAAAGGTATGGCTAAAATGGCAAAGCATCAGCCATGAGCAAAAACACTAAACTAGAAGGCAAGGCCCTGCTTTTGAGCATTAGTAGCATCACACATATGCTCACAAAAATATACACTCAGGAAAGGGGATAATGACAAGTGAAATACTGAATTGAATTCAACATTTCTCATTGGACCTTTCAATCACCATGACCAATTAAGGACAATTTTGTATTAAAACAAGAGTGGCCAAAGTCCTTCTATGTATTACTAAGAGCAGCATTTTAAAGGGGAAATAGTAAAGTTCAGCTCTATAATTTTGGAAATAACATGTAACTACTCATTCTGTAAAGCCATGTGTGGACTTGTTGTGTCCGGAATTAGTGTCTGAAATTGGAATTTCAAGCTAACAATGCCAACAAAGGAAATTTATTCAAAGACTGTTTCTTCTTTTTATATTGATTTCTAATATCACATTGGTTCCTCTTGTGTGTGTGTGTGTGTGTGTGTGTGTGTGTGTGTGTGTGTGTGTTCATGCACACGTGCGTTGGTACTGGGGCTTAACTCTGGGGCTTAACTCTGGTTCTGGACACTGTCTACTATTATGTGA
>NW_012270228.1:0-2210 GCF_000151885.1 Dipodomys ordii
CAAAAAAAAAAAAAAAATGTGAGAGAGGCTGGTTGAATGACTCTGCCCCCCCCCCCACTACTTCCTGCCCTCCCTGACTCCAGGAGGTCTGAGGGAGGTGGAGAGACTCAGGCTTCATGCTGTGGGACGTTGCATTGAGCTCTTCTCCCCCAAAAGGTGCCATGACCCATTAAGCCCCCTTGTGGTCAGCCTCCTACCAGAACCACCCTCATGCCAGACCCTGATTGGACACCTCCAGAGACTCCTACACTTTGGTGCTCAGCTTCACCTGGGAGCTAGACACTCCTAAGGCCAACGAAAGGACAGAACCACCCAGAAAGTTTAAGGGACCACTGTAAGCCCTGGAGGGTCTGGTAGGGTAGAGACCCTCTCAGCAGTTTTCCCTCCTTGAGCCGTGTCACACACCTCTGGGGACAGGTAACTCACTCACTGCCTCAGCCACAGTGGCGGGCCCCCCGGTGAGTCAGCCACCGCTGGCCAGCTCTGACTGGTCCACTGGCTTCCTCAAGCTTAGATGATGAAATCTCTCATGTAATTTCCTCCCATTAGCCCTGTCTCTGCCCTCGGGCCTTACAGGGCCTGTGCTCTTCTAGTCGGTAAACATCTGGAGTTGACCATCCCTTGCTCTCGGCAGGTAGAGGCTCCAGTCAGCCGAACGTGCTGGAAGCCTCAGCCCTGGCTGCGCAAGCAGGATTCCTGTGCCTTTCCACCTGCTCTTCTCTCCCCAGGAGAGAAAGAAAAAAGATTCCACAAGGGAGGTGACTTGCAATGAGAATCATACACAGGCTGGGATTTTCAAGCCCAGCTCTTGGGCTGGGAGGGTGGCTCAGTGGTAGAGTGCTTACCTTGCATGCATGAAGCTCTGGGTTTGATTCCTCAGTACCACATAAGCAGAAAAAGCTGGAAGTGGCGCTGTGGTTCAAGTGGTAGAGCGCTAGCCTTGAGCTGAAGAGCTGAGGGACAGCGCCCAGGCCCAGAGTTCAAGCCCCACGACCAACAGCAAAAAAAAAAAGATATCAAGTCCAGCTCTTGACTACCAACAGACCAAAGACACAGCATCAAGGGACAAGGGACAAGAAGCTGTGTGGCTTTAGTGCTCAGGGCAGTGGAGCCTGGGAGGGAGGAAAGACCCTGTGGGTCCCAAGAAAAATTTCCTGGTTAGGGAGAGACCAGAGATGACCTTAGAAATACAAAGTCCCACAGGAATCTCTCACCCCAGTAGCTTACTGTACTTGGCTTTTATGCAACATCTGGGTGGCGAGCAGTTATTAAATGTCACAATGCCTGGATTCCTGCTATACTCAGCTGGGGGCTGATGATTGTTCCATGATCCCCAGAATCTAAGACCCTAGGAGAGAGAGAGAGAGACAGACAGACAGACAGACAGACAGACAGAACTGTGACAAGCATTTTGCTGATTTCCTCCAGGTTCAGGATATCCATTAGCAGCATCTTCCCTGGGACGCCTGGGTATTTTGCATAAGGAGTGTGTCTCACTGATCCAGGTAACTAGGGACCCCAGTACCCCTCCACCCCCAAAAGCCATATTGTTCATAATTGGAAAAAGAGTAGTGTGGTCAAAACAAAACAGAAACAGTAGAAGCAAGCCAGGTACAAGTAGCTCATTTCTGTAAATCCTAAAATCTGAGTTCAAAGCTAGCCTGGGCAGGAAAGTCTGTGAGGCTCTTCAGTCAGAAGTGGAGGTGGGATTCAAGTGGTAGAGCTTTGAGCACAAAAGCTAAGGCCTCCAGGCCCTGAGTTCAAGGCCCAGTGTATACACACACACACACACACACACACACACACACACACACAGAGTGAGAGGACTTGGCTAATAGAGGCTCAACAGGAATCTCTGCTCCAGTAGGTCTCCTTGGCTGTGTGTCCCAGGACTGGTGGTACCTGGACATGTTTCTCTTTCTCCTAACATCCTAGCTGCCCTGGACCAAAGAGGTGAATCTCAGTGCCGTCCACTGGGCTCTAGGCTAGGAAAATCTTGAGGCTTTCTATGGCCATATAGCTGCGAGGTGGCCATATTTGATAGGAGGTGGACTATTCCAGGTGAGGGGTAAACATGAGAGAGCCAGTGTCCTGGGGAGAGGGTGATTAGAAGGATTTTCCCCCATGGACACGGGCTGGGAACGCATTAGGGTCCAAGACCTGAGACTCAATGGAAGGCCAAATTCTACTCAAGGGATTCTGATCACTGG
>NW_012270228.1:6585-7365 GCF_000151885.1 Dipodomys ordii
CCGGAAGTGGCACTGTGGCTCAAGTGGTAGAGCGCTAGCCTTGAGCTGAAGAGCTGAGGGACAGCGCCCAGGCCCAGAGTTCAGGCCCCACAACCGGACCAAAAAAAACACAAAAAACAATAAAAGAACACAAGCCAACCTGGCCAAACTTCCTTTGGGTTTCATCAAGAAATAATAAATGTTAGCTTTGCTTTTCGGTTTTTCATCTTGATAATAATTCTTGGTATTGCATAAAATCTGAGAGATGGGGAGGAAGAGGAAAACCTACAGAAGATTCTTTGCTTTTCTTTGGGGTGGGCGAGCAGGGCTAGTGGTGGTAGTAGAATGAATTCAAGGCCTCATGCTTGCTAAGGAATTGCCCAGCCACCTGAGTCAGACTCCCAGCCCTTTTCACATTGGCTATTTGGTTTTTGGTTGTTTTTGAATAGGGTCTCACACTTTTTTTTTTTTAATAGTCCTTCATGGAGCTTGAACTCAGGGCCTAAGCAGTCACTGAGCTTTTATACTTAAGGCTAGCACTCTATCACTTTGAGCCACATCTCCACTTTGGGTTTTCCAATGTTTAATTCGAGATAAGAGTCTCAAGGAGCCAGACGCTGATGGCTCACACCTGTAATCCTAACTATTCAGGAGGCTGAGATCTGAGGATCATGGTTCAAAGCCAGCCCCAGCAGGAAAGACCGTGAGACTCTGATCTCCAATAAACCACTAGAAAACCAGAAGTGGTGCTGTGGCTCAAGTGGTAGAGTGCTTGCCTTGAGCTGAAGAGCTGAGGGACAG
>NW_012270229.1:0-335 GCF_000151885.1 Dipodomys ordii
TGGTCTGCAAACTGCAGGATGAAGCTGTCTGCTCCTTGTCGGTTCTTGTTGGTGTTGAGTAGAATCCTCTCGCCCGCTGTGTCTGGCTCCTTCGTCCCGGACTCTCTGTGTGAGTGCTCAGGTATGGCCACAGCTGAGGTCGCTGCGGCGACCCTGCCGCCGCCGCGGCGGCTGCTGGCAAGCGCTCAGATGTGTCTCCTTGTCTTGGCTTCCCCTCTCTTGTCTAACTCTCTGTCCTGCGATGGCACACTGGGTGTGATTCTCTGGCTTAGGACTGTTCACTGGAACTCTAAAACTGCTTTCTATGCGAGAGCTTGTTCAGATTCCAGCTTCTC
>NW_012270229.1:6906-10649 GCF_000151885.1 Dipodomys ordii
GGGGGGGGAGCGAGGGGGGGCTGCGACCAGCACCTAACTTGGGTACAAGGAGGGGGAGCAGTCCGCGAACCCCTGCATTTCTGGTGGGAAGGAAGAGGGATGGTGATGAAAGTTTCTTTTCTCTCTTTCATTTGTGGGATGGGGGGAGGGGGAAGGATTCTTGTGGAAGTTGCAGAACAAACACCCGATCAGTTCTTGCGTGGCGTGCTTCTGTGGGTTAACTGTCTACAGACGGTGGTTGACAGTTTGGCAGGACAAGTTTCTGACCCCCTCCCCCACGCCTAGTCACTTAGTAGAACTCTGCTGAGAAACTTTCCACGCGGAGGGACAGCTAGAGCTGGTTATTCGGAGCCAAACCCAGCTGGCAGGTGCCGTGCGTGAGAGTTGGGAACGTTGGGTATCAGATCTCTTGACATCGGAAGGACCCTTCGATCATCTATGTGGGGATGCTGTGGGCACGTACTCCAGGACGGGTCATGCACGTTGGTACTCAATCAGCTTGATTGAACGGGGCCCACCAGTTCTGACCAGTCCTGACAGGGATTTTCAGAAGAAGGGATAGAATGTTGGGGGCGGGGGAGGGGAACAAAAGTAGGGAGATGAAGAGGGAGAAGATAGAGAAGAGAGAACGAAGTTCAGTAATCGGACATGGATGAAGTTAAAAAAAATGTTTTGGGAATAAGGAAGGTGTAGCTGTGATTTGGAATGTGAAATTTATGCAGAGGAATGAATGGTCTTTGACCTCCAAGGCGCTTTTCAATACTTTCTAACCAAACAAACGGCTCCGTGCATCTAGGTCTCATCATTCAATTACTTCTCTTCTCTTCTCTTCTCTTCTCTTCTTTCTTTCTTTCTTTCTTTCTTTCTTTCTTTCTTTCTTTCTTTCTTTCTTTCTTTCCTTCTTTCTTTCTTTCTTTCTTTCTTTCTTTCTTTCTTTCTTTCTTTCTTTCTTTCTTTCTTTCTTTCTCTCTTCTCTTCCCATGCTGGGGAAGCATTCTAACACTGAACTGGATCACATAGTTCCGAAAGTTTTATGCTGAGACCAAGTTTCAAGGTTCACAAGGATATTAAAAGTAAAGTTTGTTACAATCACATCTCTTTTTTTTTAACTCCAAGAAATCTCAAATTTTCTTTGGCAAGGACCCAAGGAAGATTCTTTTCAGTGTAACCCAGAAAAAGAGGTCAAAGAGAGGTATGGCATGCAGAGGAGAGAATTTATGATGATTGTTGATGTCATATGGATCTGAGGTCTTTTTTTTTTTTTCTGAAACAAGCAGCTGGCTGGACGAAAAGTTTGTGTCAGGCTACATGATACAGATCTGTGTGAGCTTTGGCGAAGTAGAGAAAATCCCAGGTGTTAAGTATTAACCTAGGAATCCTGCTTTGCTTAAAAGTAACCTATTCGCTAAGACTAACTCAGTTCATTTGTAAAATGGCACTATTCAGAGTAACTACTTATTTTAGATTGCTTGGTCTCTCTGTTTCTATCTCTGTCTCTCTCTCTGGAAGAAGGACATGAGACAGGATCTATAAAGGGCTCGACATAGTGGTAACTGTTGTTAACGTTTGTTTAAAAATGAAATTTACATGGATTTATGATTTTAGAATTCCTTGCAAAAAATGGAAATAAAAGTAGTTTCTCAAGTGAATCCGACAAGTTCAGTCCCTGTCTATTCAAAGCTGTCTTTCTCAAGCTATCTTTTCAAATAGGCATATTTTAGTGTGTGTGTGTGTGTGTGTGTGTGTGTGTGTGTATGTGTGTCCTGCTGCCTCCATCCCCATCCACACCAGGGGGTGAGGAGAAAGGACTGTAACTGAGTGAGGGGTGGCTATGGTTATACATTCATCTTGAGCTGGCAAAGGAGGGGCTAATTTATCCAAACACATGACTTCTTTAGAGCTCTAAAGTGCTACTTGGAATAGAAGATGTAGTGTCTTGCAGAAATACTGGCTCTGGGTGTGTATAGTTTGAATTTGTTTTTTTTTAAGAGCCAAGAGATTTAAGTTCCATAGAACATTACTAGTAATTCTTTGACTGTGGTGAAACAAAATGTTATGCTCTTGGGCTTAGGTTTAATATTGTTTCCAATGTGCCAAATAACATGAATAAAGCAAAAATTAAAGTATAGAATAGAAACGTTTTCCTATAAGCACTTATTTTTTTCTTTTTGGCAGTGTTGGAGTTTGCACTCAGGGTCTGAAGATTGGTCTGGTGGTAGTCTACTAATTGAGCCATGCCTCCAGTCAGGCTTTTTAGTGATTATTTTGTAGATCTTGTTTCATTGACCTTTCTGCTCAAACTGGCTTTGAACTTTGATCTTCCAGCTCCCAGTCTCTTAAGTCACTAGGCTCCTGGATGCTGGGTGCACTTTGTCTCTTCTTGGATTTCTTACAAATGTTTTCTTAGCTGGATATTTTGCTGTTTGCTTTGTTCTCTGATTTGATTGTGATATATCTTATAAATTTTAACATATATAGGAAGCAAGAAGTGGTTGGCCTCCAGGAAATAGATTTGTGAGCATAAATATTTGGTCAAACCTTGCCATCTGAATGCTAATAATGCTCTTTAGAGATTAAAATCTGATGTAGTAGATGTGTTTTATAAAATTTGCAATAAACTAGCAGTAATGGGCAAGAAATTTCTAGAAGGAGTGAAATCCTGAGTAGAGAATTTCTAGAGGACATACAGTCCCTGTATGTTGATTCCATCTTCACAAAGGAAACTAAGTTTGCACACCCAAAGAACGATGCAGATTATCATCTGCAGTGGCGTTTGGCTATAAAATATATGGAACCATTTGAAGAGCGATAGGATGGAATAAATATAGTTAGACTTATTTATACTTAACATTTATATGAAATATACTCTGTATAAGACACAGAGTAAGCTATTTGTAAATATGTTTGCACTGACTGAATGAGTGGAATCACAGTTGGAGATCTGGGGGAGTCAGGCAGTGGATGAGGAATGGATATGGAGCCCAGGAGGGGGGTGGTGAGTACCTGTAGAGCAAGGAAAGGAAGGATCGCAGTGAGAGGTAGTTTAGGGCCTTCCTTTCTTACCTTCTAACAGCTGGGTTGAAAGAAGAGGTGTGGTTGGTTGATAAGTTTTCTTAAATTTGTACTCTGTTGAGAAGTAGCAGTTTTGTAAAATTCAGACAGTGAAATACTAGAGAAGCGAGTGTGTGAGATGGAGGTTTACACACGTCTCCTTTCTGTCCCTGCTCCCATCTTATTGCTGAACAGTAAATAAACAGTTCACTGATGACGAACACCAGTTGGCAGAACACTCTGAGTAGCTCGTGTTTAAGAAATGGTCAGAGATGAACCTGAAGGCCCATGGGCACTAAGTAATGAAGAATCATGTACACCTTGTGAAGACTTTCAAGATTCATGCCTTCAAAGCTGAAACTTAGTCTGTAAAGGCTTCTTTCTGTTGTCAATCTGGCCTTGCATAAGTACTTTGACTGTCTTACATTTTTTTTTTTTTTTTTGGTCGGCCGTGGGGCTTGAACTCTGGGCCTGGGCGCTGTCTCTCAGCTCTTCAGCTCAAAGCGAGCGCTCTACCACTTGAGCTACCGCGCCACTTCCGGTTTCACTTGAGCTACAGCGCCACTTCCGGTTTTCTGGTGGTTTATTGGAGATAGGAGTCTCAAGGTCTCTCCTGCCCGGGCTGGCTTTGAACCGCGATCCTCAGATCTCAGCCTCCTGAGTAGCTAGGATTACAGGCGTGAGCCACCGGC
>NW_012270230.1:0-4166 GCF_000151885.1 Dipodomys ordii
AAAAAAAAAAAAAAAAGATGGATGCTACCAGTAAGTAAGGAGAAGAGCGAGGCTAATAGAGGCAAAGAGAGATGCAATGTGCTTTAGGCCTGAGTTTGGTCATAGTCTATTAGCAGAGTTAAAACAGACTCATAAAGGAAGGGGGAAAATGCAGCTGCCCAGTGAAAGTGCTAATGAAATCCTGCTCAGCACCCTCCTCCTTCTCACAACTATTTTCTTTCACTAGTGGGAAGAGGAGGTTAGCTGCAGAGTGCTTTTTTAAAGCAGCAAAGGCCTCTTACCCAAACAAAAACGTGTAGATTTCATCACTTTCAGTGGGAGAAGAATGAAGGTGGAAAAAAAATCGCATTTGTACATAGAGGTATGCAAATTTAAATTTCCTTTTCTGAAAAGCATGCACGTAACACCTCTAAGAAACCATAACAAAAGCTCTAGCAATTCTTGCCAAAAAAGGAAAACTAGAAAATTGGCCTCTTAAGAGCTTTTTTTTTTTTTTGCTGCAACTAAAATAGTCTTCCTATGTTTGATACATTAGTCAAAAAAAACCCCACACAACTTAATGGATACTGAAAGAATTTTGAGTTTCTTTTCCCCCACATTGTCTGACTTAAAGTGGGCCCTTGTTATGTGTGATGGCATTTGATACTATTTGGTTCTTGACAATTTGTTCTGTGGCATTTAGTAGTAATAACTATAAAACTCTTGTTCGTGTTCTTTAGGGGAAAAGAAAGGGAAAACCCAGTTCTAAATGTAAAAGCCCATTTCACATGCATGCTCTGGGTTTTAGTCTTGTCACCATGGAGAGATTTGAGAGATTACTGATTTTTTAAAATGTACTTTTCTTGACTACAAAGCAAATTACTTTAAAAGGAGGATGTCTATCTGACAGTAGAATTTGTCTTATGGAATCCTCCCATTTCAGGGAAACTAAAGAAGGCTTGGTGAAATTTTGGTGCTCCGACTCTGGCATGGAAAATGGCAGTTTGTTTTCATTCTTCTTTCAAATTTTATTTTCAGTCTTCTCAGAGAGTACTGTCCCATCGTTTATAATCAGGGTTGAGTCTGCTAATCCCTCTGGCATTTTGCAAATACAAGTCCAAATCTTCATTTCTTCCTTTATCTGAGGCTCTTGTGCCTCCCATGCCTAGCCTCAGAGGAGGAAGAGGGAGAAGAGGAGGAGGAGGAGGAGGAGAAGGAGGAGGAGGAGGAGGAGGAGGAGGATGGCTCAAAGGGATTGTCTCTGCATCTCTGCACTTCACTGAGCTAATCACCAAGATCCAGGAATTGTAGTGGACACCATGCTGATTACATCTGATTACTTAGGGGTGGGAGATCCTTTCCATTTCAGATAAATTGACTTTTATGTATGTTTTAATACAAATCACATTACTTCCATTTTTCTTTCTTACCTTCCCTCCTTCCTTCTCTCCTACCCTCTCCCCCTCTTTCCCTCTCTCCCCCCTTTTCCTCTCCCTCCTCTCTCCCTCTCCCCCCTCTCTCCCTCTCCCCTCCACTTTCTCCCTACCTTCTTTTCTTCCTTTTTGAGGTACTGGTTTAAGCTCGGGCTGTGCTTGCTATACAGACACTCTACCACTTAAGTCATGACCCCTTATGCCTTGCTTTAAAAATTTTTATTATATTTTGTGCCAGTCCTGGGGCTTGAACTCAGGGCCTGAGCTCCGTCCCTGAGCTTTTTGGCTCAAGTCTAGTGTTTTGCTGCTTGAGCCACAGCTCAAGTGGTTAATTGGAGATAAGTCTAATATACTTTCCTGCCTGGGTTGGCTTTGAACCGAGATCCTTAGATCTCAGCCTCCTGAGAAGCTAGGATTACAGGCATAAGCCACTGGTGCTCAGTTAAATTCTGGTTATTTTTGAGATAAGGTCTTGCTTTTGGCCCAGATGGGCCTGGACTGTCATCCTCCTATTTATATTCCTCATGTAGCTGGAATGGCAGACATGTGCCACTGCATCAGCTTTTAGTTGATCGAGTTGAGGTCCTTACCAACTCATTGTTCCAGCTGACCTTAAACTGTGATGTTCCTCCTCTCAGCCTCCCAAGTAACTAAAATTACAGGTGTGAGCTACTACATCCAGCTCAAAGCAGATTTTAAAGGGATGGTGGATGTTTCCATTGATTTCTTCTTGCTTACAGACCTGTTTGTGGAAATTGACCCGCTGGATACATGCTTGGAGTTGTTTAGGCTGAAAAGCACACAGGCACAGGAAGCATTTACTCACTGGCCTCAGAGCTTTGGGGGAAAAAATCTACAGAAAAACACTCTAAATTGTTTAAACCTAAAATCTGTTCAGAGGCTCACAGTTATTTCTATAAATAGATTTATAGGGTTTCATTTCCATAAATAGATTTGTTTCACTAGACTGTGCATAGGAGAATTTAAGAGGGATGGGAGTTTGTTTCTTTCTCCACTTTTTGTTTTTTTTTTTTGTTTGTTTGTTTTGGGTCCAGTCGTGGGGCCTGAACTCTGGGCCTGGGTGCTGTCCCTCAGCTCTTCAGCTCAAGGCTAGCACTCTACCACTTGAGCCACAGCGCCACTTCCGGTTTTCTGTTGGTTTATTGGAGATAGGAGTCTCACGGTCTCTCCTGCCCGGGCTGGCTTTGAACCGCGATCCTCAGATCTCAGCCTCCTGAGTAGCTAGGATTACAGGCATGAGCCACCAGCGCCCGGCCTAATAATGCTTCTTTCATGATGGGGTTTAATACTTTCTGGGAGGCTATGTCTGAGCATAGTAGCTTTAGGTACTCATTATGAATGGGTCATTTAAAATAATTGCCCCCCCTTTTTGCCAGTCCTGGGGCTTGAACTCAGGGCCTGGGTGCTATCCTTGAGCTTTTTGTGCTCAAAGCTAGTGCTCTACTATTTGAGCTTCCAGTTTTCTGGTGGTTACTTGTAGATAAGCGCCTCAAGGACTTTCCTTCCCCAGGCTGGCTTCGAACTGCAGTCCTCAGATCTCAGCCTCTTACATATCTAGAATTACAGGCACCAGTCACGGGCTCCCAGCTAGAATTCTCTCTCTTGAAGAGTTCCTGGTCACCCTGCTTCCCATCCTCGCCACCTCCCTTCCTGCTCCCCACTGCTCCTTCTACATTATATCAGGGACTCTCTGAGACAGGGAGCATTTCTCCATCTTTGTGTCCTGTTCTCTGGAATGCCGTCAGCAGTCAGTCCCCAGCCCCTGCCACTCTGTGATTAGCCCTGACCGCAGGTGCCAAATCCATGCAAGGAGAAATAGAGCAGGGGCCGCTCTCCAAGGATGCACAGAGGCTGTTTCGTGGTTGTATGGGGCTTGTCATTCTGAGCAGAGAGCCAGTGGCAAGTGCTGCATTCATGTCTGATTCAGATCTGAGGAGATAGAAGAGTTTCTGGAAAATGCAGAAACTTTAATTGTGCAGGGCTTGTGTCTGTTCTTTTTCCTATTTTCAGTACTGGGAATTGAACTCAGGGCCTCAAACTTGCTACGCAAGCCCTCTACCCCTTCAACCACGCCCCAGTCCTTTGGCTTTTAGTCTGTTACCTTTCTCCAAGCCAGCCTCCCACAGTGATCTTGTTACCTTTGCCTCCCAAGTAGCTTGGATTACAGGTGTGCATCAAAATACCTGTCCACATCTTAAAGATAATGAGTGTGTGTATTGTGGCGAGGGGTGGGGGCAGGAGAAGAGGGAAGAAGTGTTAGGTTGTTTCCTGATTTCCAGCCTGGCTTTTTCCAATTCAGAGAAACAAGACTTTGACAAGTGAAGTTAAGAGATTGGGCTGAGTCCGTACCACTTGCCAAAATGAATGATGGCTAGAACGAAGCTTCCAAGCCTTTCTATAAAATGACTGGCTCATTACACAATGTACACATTTCTTCTGTCAACTACCAGGGGTCCCTTTGTGTGGGAGAGCATGGTGGCAGCTGAGGAACAGGTGTTAACAAGACTCCCCCACCAGCTTCTTGGCAGGGGGCCTATGGCTTGTTCAGAGCCATTGCTGCAGGCCTGCCCATGGATCCTGTGTTATGACATGTTGAAGGGTGAGGCCATATTGATTTGTTCAGTCTTCCTCTGATCACAGAATGACTAGGGGTGAGCTGAGCCTAGTGGGTTTGTTTCATCTGTCTGCCTGTCTGCCATTTTGTCCATCTATTTTTCCTATCTTTTTTTTTTT
>NW_012270231.1:0-3953 GCF_000151885.1 Dipodomys ordii
ACAGTGCCCAGGCCCATAGTTCAGGCCCCACAACCAGAACCAAAAAAAAATACTTTCTACTAACTCCTACAAATCAGTAATACTCAAAATAAGACTTACACTACACTATAACTGTGCTAGGTCTCTTTAGCACAGTTGACCAAGGTTTCTTGTCTACTCATTACCTGTTATCACTCACATTACCCGTCACCACTCCCCTTTTGGCAGTAGTAGACCATTTACAGCTTCTAAAATACATTATGCTACAGGTGGACCCGTTGCAGCAATCAGAAGTACAGTACAAATTGTCATGTTGAAAACGAACTTTACAACTTTGGTGGGGAGGGGTGGGGGGAGGATGGGAAGGAATGGGAAGGGGAAACAAAGGAGGAAGCTACAATGCTTGATAAGAAATGTACTCATTATCTTGCCCATGTAATTGTAACCCTCTGCACAGTATGTTCACAATAAAATAAAATACATCATGTTCTCATATATGTCTTGACCCATGTTAATGTTATTGTGAGGAATATTCCTTCTTCCATTCTTGGCAATTTCTAACTTGCCCTTCAAATACACTTCTTTCAACTGTGTTTCCTAACCAACTGCTCTCTACAGGTGGAGTCTGTTTAGTGTCTGCCCTCTCCTTCACTTTGGTAGCCTTAGTGTCTGGTATCCAGCAGTGGTGAAACTAATATGTGCTAAACTAAATTTCAAGCTCACTCTCCCCATCAGCTTTTCTTCTCTGATTTCTTCAGGTAGATTTCTTTAGTCTTTCTCTTCACTTCTGCCATACCTCATAAATCCTGCTAGTGAAGTGCTTACAGGTACTGCAATTGTTTTTAATATTTACCTTGTCAGTAGCCCAGATGATGACTGAAAACAAGTTTGTGTTGTCAGTACTTTCTTTTGCTAGTCCTGGGGCTTGAACTTAGGGCCTGAACACTGTCCCTGAGCTTCTTTTGCTTATGGCTAGCACTCTACCACTTGAGCCACAGTACTACTTCTGGCATTTTCTGAGCAGTTTATTGGTGATAAGAGTCTCACTGACTTTCCTGACTGGGCTGGCTTACAACCTCAATTCTCAGATCTTGAGTAGATAGGATTACAGGGAGCCACTGGCTCACTTTTGGCTGCTCTTATAATCTTGAATAGATGGAGGCATAATGTTTGCCCGTAAGTCTGAAGTTCCTAAGATATATTAGAACCTTAGGGACTTGTTTCAGTGTGGAGTGAACTGAGAGAATCTATGTATTTACATGAAAGGGAACTCAGTTCTTTACATAGAAATCAGTATAGTCCTTTAAGTATGACTTAGCTTAATAAAATAAGTTTTTCCTTGTATCATAATTATGTAGAGAAAAAGAAAAAAGGTTTACAAAACTCTCTTGTTGCCGAAATAATATTCTACTAATAAGGAAAAGACAGAAGAAAGAAGAAATGAAATATATTGAACTTTCACTTTTATCCCTTCTAGTTTTAAAGCACTAAAATATTCATGTCTCAAAATAAATAATTAAAAAATCCTGTTAGTACACTGAACTCATCAACCTTGTTGAAGTGTTATCAGCTTGCAGTTCAGTAAACTTCCTAATTTTATGGAACGATAGCCCACATTTATCTAAATTAAAGTGTATGAGATCTAAAGGTGTTTTTCAATCACAAATATCCTTTATGAATTAGAGTTTCATTCATCAAAATTACAGGCAAAAAGAAGCAAGGTCTCAGAGGGCTGTCTCATTACAAGGCTTGTAAACACTGTCCTTAGAAAGAATTGCTTTATCACCCAACAAATCAAAATCTGATTTGTAAGAGAATTTATTTGAGATCGTCTGTCTTAGGAAGACATGTTGGACCAAATGCACTTTGTGGTCTCTTTAGCCATTCATCAAAAAATTAACAAGTGAATACCATAAACCTCCAGAAATCCTTCGACTGAAAAAAGGAAATTATGTGTAAAGCTAGATAAGACAGACATGTATGCTTATTTCCTAAAAAAATTTTAAACTGTCATAAAAATTTAGCTTTAGATTTTAAAAAGTCACCAACTTAAAAGACTAAGTGAAATCCAAAAGATTTGTTTTCTTTTCATAGTGTGTTACCAATACCAGTAAACATATATACTTGAAGAAGCAATGTTTCATTTCCTGGACTTAAATTTCTTTTTCATAAATTTACTTTGTCAAAGGAATCCATGCAAAACAGTATATTTTAAAAGTGAACAAAAGAACTAAAATATTCCTAGGATTGTTACTATTCTCTATTGTTATTACAATTAAATTATTGTCATTTTAAATATTTTATTGCTATTTTTAAAAAGCATAAGCTAAAACACAGAACTGACAAATTAGATACTTTAATTTATTTACAAACTCAGGTCTATCTCAAATAATAGGACTATCTTGAATTTTCAAAGAATAAGGTTCAAGAATTAGCTCATTTTCTTTTTATATCATTTTCTATTGACAAATAGAAATGTAGAGGAAAACAGTATATAGTAAGTTAAAGAAGTTATTATATAGTCAACTCTAATAAGAATACATTTGCAACCCTATTTAATCTGTATGATTTATAGTTTATGGTTTACAATCTAGTTTTTGAGTATTTCCCTCCACTAATTTAACAATTATTCCTCTTTACAACTGATTTTTCCCAAGACCTGAATGCTTCTTTCCTTAAACATTTCATATTGCCTCAAACCTTTAAGTCTGGTATGTGCAATTCCTTTTTTTTTGTTTTGTTTTGGGGTCTGGTTGTGGGGCCTGAACTATGGGCCTGGGCGCTGTCCCTCAGCTCTTCAGCTCAAGGCTAGTTTAAGCCACAGTCCCACTTCCAGCTTTTTTCTTTTTGCTTATGTGGTGCTGAGGAATCGAACCCAGGGCCTCATGCATGCAAGGCAAGCGCTCTACCACTGAGCCACCTTCCCAGCCCTGCAATATCTTATACTTGTAATTTTCTTAACTACCTTCAGCTTCTCTAATTTTTGTATCTTAGAAACAGACTATACATGTAACATATTTTCCTTATTTCTTTCTGAGCCTTTTATTTAATTGGTATAGTGGACTTTAGTGGCTTTGTTTTTCTTTAGTACTGGATATACAACCCATTATTTTGTTTATGCAAGGTAAGTGCTCTAATCTGGCCTATGTCCTTAGCCCTCCTAGAAGACTTTAATTTATACAGGTAAATATCAAATAACGTGACAATGAACATTGCTCAGTAAGCACATGAAAACATAAACAAAATTCACCTATTAAGCATGTCCTATACCATTACTTATTGTTCTTTTTTTTTTTGGTCATGGGGCTGGAACTCTGGGCATGGGTGCTATTCCTCAGCTCTTCAGCTCAAGGCAAGCACTCTACCACTTGAGCCACAGAGCCACTTTCAGTTTTCTAGTCATTTAATGGAAATAAAGAGTCTCACAAACTTTCCTGCCTGGGCTGGCTTTGAACCACAATCCTCAGATCTCAGCCTCCCGAGTAGCTATAATTACAGTCGTGAGCTACTGCCGTCTGGCTACTTACTGTTCTTTGCATGTCCTTTATCGGCTTTTAATAAATGAGGAAGTTGTACTTGTGATTTACCATTCTTTGTTTCTTCCAATCCACATTAATTTTTATTAAAAATTCAAGTCCCTTTCTTAATTTCATATCCAGTCTATTAAAAGGAATAATTATATTTCAACATAACCCCTATTGTATTGTTGCAAAGTTAAAGTGAGATGATGGATTTTTAAACATTTTGAAAAATAAAGCAAATTAATGAGTATTCAGATTATAATGAGGATTGGGGCATAGGTCAAGAGTTATCGTGCTTGTCTACCATGTGCAAAGGCTTGGGTTCAATGCCTGGTACTACACATAAAAAAATATAATGAGGGCTGGGAAAGTGGCTCAGTGGTAGAGTGCTTGCCTTGCATGCCTGAGGCCCTGGGTTCGATTCCTCAGCACCACATAAGCAAAAAGAAAAAA
>NW_012270231.1:17978-24153 GCF_000151885.1 Dipodomys ordii
TTTTTCTTTTTGCTTATGTGGTGCTGAGGAATCGAACCCAGGGCCTCATGCATGCAAGGCAAGTGCTCTACCACTGAGCCAACTTCCCAGCCCCACACACAAACATTTTTGACCAAAGTTTACAGCAGAGTTCTGTATTTGTATTTTTAAAGTTTAACTTTAATGACCAAGAAATTGAAATAACAAAATTGTTTGACAGTGAGGAAAAAATACCTTAAATTAATTTTCCCTAGAAGCGCATTCACAATTCTCATGTTTGTTCTATAAATATACCCTTCCTCCTTTTTTAAGCTGGTCCTAGGGTTTGAACTCAGGGCCTGGGCACAGTCCTTGAGCATTTTTGTTCAAGGCTGGTGCTCTGCCACTTGAGCCACAACTCTAATTGAGGCTTTTTGGTGGTTAATTAGAGGTAAGGTCTCCTGGACGTTCTTTCCATGCTGTCTATGGAACTGTGATCCTCAAATCTCAGCTTCTTGAGTAGCTAGGATTATAGTAGGCATGGGCCACCTGCACCCATATCTACAAATACATTATTTGCCTATGATTATGAAACAGCAAACATTCAGTTATCTGGATGTTAGTCCACACATTTAAATGTTTATTGGCAGAGCATTCCATTGATAAGCTAAGCGTTATATTTTTAGCATAGTTTAATTTCATTTGGAAAGTGCACAGGGGCTTGAACTCAGGGCCTCTTGCTCTCATTCAGCCTTTTGCTTTTCTGCTTAAAGCTGGGGCTCTACCATTTTTAGGCACACCTCCACTTCCAGCTTTTTGTTAGTTGGAGACAACGGTTTATTAAATCTGTCAGGCTTCGGATCCTGATCCTTAGATCTCAACCTCCTGGTTCATGGCTTAGGGTTCTTAAGTTTTATAGGATTCTCTGAAGAGAAAATATGTTTTCAATTATATGTTTTTCAACATCTACTTTTGCTGGATGAAGTACTTTGTAAAAATTACTGACACTGGCTTTCTATTTCCCCAGGAGAAATATTTTACACACAGGTTAGAGGGCACACTGGGAGGCTGAGAGAAAAGCAGGGTACTATAATTTCTTTTGGCACTTAGTAATTCCTCTGTCTACTTCTTTGTGGAGCTAACTCAAGGAATGGCATCCCATTCCTGCCTTCACAGCCTCCCACATTTTACTGCTAGCCTTCTCTTAGTTCTCTTAAGTCCAGAGTTGATGAAGAGTAGAAGTATACCCTAGAAATGTTTTCAGAGGACAGCTGTTTACATTTTCTTTGCTCTTCCATTCCTTAATGTTACTCTGAAAAATGTGAGCCTTGGAGTAACTCTAGCATACATTCTTACCATGTTGATTTTCCAAGCACTTTATGTAATATATATGATTTTTTATAATAATAATAGTTACTATGTTACTAAACTGTGACTTTAAATCTCAATAATTTTAAGGTAAAATACTTTAAAGTTCTGAATGTCAATACAATTTTGCTAATCAAAATATTGTAAAATTAAGTATAAATGAAATATATAAAGTATCCAACTTTAAAACACTTTTTTCAGGGGGAGGGGCAGCGCTGCCAGTGCTGGGGCTTGAACTCAGGGGCTAAGCAATGCCTCTGAGCTTTTTTGCTCAAAGCTAGCATTCTGCCACAGCTCCACTTCTGGCGTTTTGGTTGTAAATTGGAGATAGTCTCCTGCTCCAGGTGGCTTTGGACCAAGAGCCTCATATTTCAGTTTCCTTAGTACCTAGGTCACAGATTTGAATACCAGCACCCCATCAAAAAAGAAACATTTTCTAAGAAGGTCTTCAAAAAATTAACATGTAGAATGCACAAGGTGATATGAGGTAGAACTCATACTATGGATCACTAATATAATTTAGACTAATCTCTTCTGCAAATCTCACTAGATGATTCTAATTTCAATTGTTAATTGAAATTACTGTGCAAATTACTGTGTAAATATTAAGTTTCAGTAATTTTCGGATCATATTTTAAAGCATGCTATGCCAAGTAGGCAGTATTTCTAAGACTCTTCCCTATGGAATCATAGACATTTTTATACTCAGGCTATTAAAAGTCTCAGGTTATCTTTAGAGTTGATTAAAGAAATGCCCTGAATTAAGAACTACTATAAACGTTTCAAGTGTATTTTATCCAAATTTGCTTCTAATGTATCAGTTGCTATATAGGAATTATCTTTGGTGAAATGGTTTCATATGAAATCCTTGTGTTTATTGTTTACTTAGGATTACTCAATTTTACTTCATTTTAATCAATTAACAGCTTATTGGAATGACAAATTTTTATAATCTTTGCACTTTTCTTTTTTATTGTGATTAAACAGTATCTCTGTACAATTCATTAAGAACAATACTGGTACTGAATAATATAAACTATACTGTGATGTAAAATTATTTGCCAGCTGGGCACTGGTGGATCATGTGTGTAATCCCTGCTACCCAGGATGAGATATGAGGATAACTGTTCAAATTGGCCTAGGCAGAAAAGCCTATGAGATGCATATTAAAAACAAAAAGCGAGAAATGGAGCTGTAGCTCAAGTGGTAGAGCACTAGTCAAGGACAGCGACTAGACCCTAAGTTCAAGCCCCAGGATTAGCACCAAAAATAAGTAAATACATACATACATAAATAAAATAGTTTGCCAATTATGGTAACCTTTAAAATGGTTGGCTTATCATTCCCAAATGAAAATTAATACAATAAAATACAAGTAAGCATAAGAATAAAAAGTGAACAAAATATGGGCCAATATTAATTCTTACTCTTATCTCAACATACGTGGTTTATGAAATTCTGATATCATTAATCAAATTTAAAATTTTTAGAAAATTTAAAATGAATAAATAGTAAAAATGTACCTTACTACTCATAGAAAATAGAATAAAGTTGTAGCATTTTATTAAACTATAAAGTATTATAATATTTATGAAAGATAATTTAGAATCTACTTTGATACTAAATGGGCATCTGTCTCTTTCAAACTCTAGGATGGGAGATTGTCAGATTATAACAGAACTTCAATTTTATTAATCATAAAAGAATAGGCTGGAAATGGAACACAGGATGTAATGTAAAGAGGTTAGAAAAGATGTTTCAGTTGTACATATGTGTATCTGTGCATATATTTTTATTGTGTATGTATTTTACATGTGTACATATTTTGGATATACACAGATAATGAGTGTTTGTAGAGATACAAAATTATCCCTAAAAGACTATTGGTCTGAGTACAGGATTAAAATGTATTGTTTTGTTTTCTCTATCAATGCTCTTTAAAGTTAGAAAATATTGAAAGGAAGATTTTGTTTTACAATTAAACTGTAATAACCAAATATGTGGCCTTAAATCTCTTAAAAAGAAGTTGACATCTCTTAAATATATCTGTTGTAAAAAATCATAAATTAAGCAAATAATTCTGGAACATGAAACTTAACAAAATATTTCTTACTTACCACACAGGTAATATATACTAGTAAAAAAAAAGTACATTATCATCTATGGAGGGTAGCCTCACGTTCACAAGTCTTTTTGTTGAAAGGACATCAGTACTAACCATATTCTATTGAAGATTTAAGCAACGCTTCAGCATGAGTGGAGCCAAAGGCATTGCGAACAAATCGTCTTCTTCGTCGCAGATCATCTTCCCAGTAATCCAAACGCCAGAAATCATGCAATTGGCTAAATATAGGAAAAGACAGAAACAGCATAAATTAATAGTTTTGAAAACTCATGACTAGAAATTAATTTTTCCATAAAATTAAAGCCTTATTTTTTCTTAGAAAATCCAGGTTTATTTTTTGACATATTTTGCACTGGTGTTTGGTATTTGTAGATATTTTTTCACAAGTGAGTAGAACTTAAATAGTAAAATTCTCCTCTTTCTTCTTTCCTGTTCCTTTCTCTTTCTTCCTCTTCCCTATCCCTCTTTCTTGTCTTCAAGCCCTCCCCCCTTCCTTCTGCTCCCTCTCTCTCTCTCTCCCCCATCTCTCTCTCTCTCTCCCTCCCCACCTCTCTGTCTCTCCCTCCCACCTCTCTCTCTGCCTATCAGGGTGAGCCTGTATTTTTGCTGGTTTATTAGAGATAGTTTTTCAAATTTTTCTGCAGGGCTGGCTTTGAACTGCAGTTTCAGCCTCTTGAGAAGCTAAGATTACAAGCATAAATCACAAGTGCTAGGCTCATATTTTATTTTTTCACATACTGAACACTCAGCTCTGCTTTTTCTTAAAAAATACAACAACAATTATCTTTCCTTTACTAGAACCATTAATCAAGGGGAACTTGGTAACAAATGTAACATCAAACTACAGGTATTAATGACACAGTTTGCTTTCTTTTTCACTGTTTCTAACAAGGCTTGTAAATCACGGAATTGACCTCACTACAAATAGTGAACAATTTAATGACCATGACATTGTAGACATATAAAATATTGCCTATTTGGATTTAATGGAGCAATGATTAAAATAATGTGCTGAAATATTCATTGAAATAATTCCCTGTTGCCCACAGCAACCTAAGAAAAGTGCAATTTTATCCATTATTAATAATACTGAATTAGATCTGTAAAAAATTCCAGTGTGTGGTAATTGTCCTGGCAAATTATTATTCTAATGCTAACTGAGTCCTTGGATGATTTTACAGCTTTCACCTAATATAATTAACAACTATGGTAGTCACTGAGTAACATTGTCTTTCAAACTCTAAGCCAGTATTACAAATCCATAGACATTTCAGAAAGTGCTGAAATATGTTCACTGCATAACCAAGGTATATTTCATGATATAATTTTGGTTTGCAATATAATTTCAATAAACAATATTAATAAACACTAAATGAGAAGTTAGGATTTTCTGTTTATAGTATTTGGAATGATACTCTCAAAAAAGGTGACATACTAATATTTCTGAGCAGCATAGCAAAATATAATATAATAAGATTATATAATAATATATGATATATAAAACAATTATTTATAATAATATTGATAAAATATACAGTTGATTATAATTATTTATTATTAATATACAAGTTAAATATAAAATAATCTCACACAATATTTAACTTCATATTTTACTTTGATATTTTTTGTAGGAGAACACCTAAAATAGATTATGGTCAGACCTGGTTGGTTTTGGATGCCACTTCAATTTGAATTCAGGATCTTGCATTTGCTTGATTTTCTTATGGCTGGCACTCTACTACTTCTGCAATACCCTAGCCTGAAAATTTTCTGGTTATTTGAAATTGGAGACTTGGGAGATTTTTCTTTCATGGCTGGCTTTGACTCTGGATCCTTCCAGTTTTTCAGCCTCTTGAGTAACTAGCATTTATATGTCTAAGCCACTAGTCCTCAGTTAAAATGATTTTTTGTTGTTGTTGTTCAGTTCTGAGGTTAAACTCAGCATCTCCACCTTGTTAGGCTAGCATACCGCTGAGCCTTGTCTCCAGCTAACAGTATATTGTGAAATGAATATTCACTGAATTCATTTTTTAATTAAAAAAATCTATAGACTTGTATACTCATTGAGACAAATTACCTTTTTTTACTAATATTATATATTTATAGCAATAAAAGTTTATTCTACAAACTCCATTGTAACAAATCACAATAATATAAAGACTGTATAAAAATATAAAAGTATAATGTCTTTATTATTCTTTCCATGGATCCTAAATATGGCTTTTTCTGTTAAAATAATGATTGGCTGTTTAATAAATAGATAAATAATGTATTTTTGACTAAAATAAATCATTTCTATCCTTTTAAATAGACTAATTGCAGCAGGTTAAAAAAGACTATGCAAAAATATTGCTATCAATGGTTTTTGTCAACATTACATTAAAATTAACCAACTGAATTCATCAGGAGAACACAGGTTTATTATTATTTCAAATTTCTCACCATGTAGTTTTTAATATTGGTTGCATAAATACAACTGAGCCACACTAGAAAGTATATATGTTTTTTGAAGTAGTATCTTTTTTAAAAGAATATGGAAAGGTGGAGAGGAGGCAGGGTGGCTAGGGACTCAGGGTCTATTGAACCACCAAGTGCTGAGCTACCTTTTTCTTTCTTTCTTTTTTTTTTTGTCGATCGTGGGGCTTGAACTCTGGGGCTGGGCGCTGTCCCTCAGCTCTTCAGCTCAAGGCGAGCGCTCTACCACTTGAGCTACAGCGCCACTTC
>NW_012270232.1:0-2467 GCF_000151885.1 Dipodomys ordii
GCTGTGGCTCAAGTGGTAGAGCGCTAGCCTTGAGCTGAAGAGCTGAGGGACAGCACCCAGGCCCAGAGTTCACGCCCCATGACCGGACCCCAAAAATAAATAAATAAATAAGTGAAAGAGTCAGAAAAACCCTGTAGTCTTGGAAAACAATAGTATGAAACACCATCAAAAACAGGCTTGAAAAAGAACCAAGTAGAAATTGTAGAAATGTAATTTCAAAAGATTCTCAAAAGTGAAAAATTAGACGTTCAAACAGAACAAATCACTAAGAAACCATGCATGTATAGAGAAGGAAAAAGAAAATCTAAAAAGCTAGAGAACCAAAGAACATGTATTCTGGGAGAGTATAGATGCTTCTGGAAATGCCACACCCTGGATTGACTGACACCTTAGCTAAATGAGAGACAGAGTTAGTACGTATTTTTGTAAGCCAATAATTTTGAAGTTCAAGTTAAATTGTAAACCATATTCTATCCCTTTATCAGAATTTTAAAGTATGTTTACTAGGAAGTTACAAAAAATACTAAAAATTTTACCATAAGAAATAAACATGTGATTGATTGATAAATCTGAGGCTTCAAACCTTTGTTTGAGGGAATCACTTACGTGTTTCAGACATTTTGTTACAAGAAATTGTGTTTGCTTAGGGATGGGAGTTGTGATGACCCTGGAATGTAAATCTCATGAACTAATCTTGAGATGACTAGGGCTAAATAAGATAGATAAGTTCACTTATCTATCAAGATCCTCTTGGTATGAGATAGCTAAAGCCATTCTTTGTATAAACTAAACTACATGGTGCCAGAGAATTTGCTTTAGAATGCAAGGCAGAATCATAGTTTTCTTCAGCCAGATGTTTAGTGAAGTTAAAAATAGAGAATAAACAGCTAGGAGCTGGTGACTCACACCTGTAATCCTAGCTACTCAGGAGGCTGAGATCTAAGGATCACAGTTCAAAGCCAGCCTGAGCAAGACAAGTTCATGAGAGTCTTATCTCCAATTAACACCAGAAAACTGGAAGTGGTGCTGTGGCTCAGGTAATAGAGTGCTTGCCTTGAGCTTGAAGAGCTCAGGGACAAAACCCAGGCCCAAAGTTCAAGACCCACAATTGACCAAAAAACAAAAAAGTAGAGAATAGCAACTAGCTTTTTTTTTTTCCCTAGGAGAAGAAATGTGATACAAAGTACTCTGTTGGATCTATTACTGCTTTTCTAAAAAAATCAAAACAAAATAAGACAATTGCGAAGTACATATGTTTATATCTACTGCTTTGTACATTATACATTGGATATAATTCCACATAAAGTATGTAAGCTATACAGTGATATTTCTTAATTCTAGAGTAGCTGGATATTTACATTCTTAAATGTTTTCTTTAAGCATTTTTATAACTATATTATAATAGTTCTGATTTGCTTTCCCATACTTCTGTTCAGAAATATAAAGGTAAAAGATGTTAAAATGACACATAAAGGCTGCTTTATCCATTTTCACCACTTACTCAATCTTTACTTCTTAAACGGATAATCCAATTTACTACAAATCAATTTTAGAACTCATCTTCATATTCAGTTAACCCAACATGATAATTTATGTTCTTTATAACATCAGAATAAGGTCTCACCTTAAGACAGTTGATGCTTCTTGATTTCACAGGCAAGCCCCTTGAAGGCGGGTGGGCAGGAACACACGCACTCTCCGTCTAGCAGGATCACAGTGCCTCCATTTTGGCATGGGGAGCATTTTGTTGGACTGAATTCATCAACATAGTCTCCAATGGCTCTTTCCAAATTTTGTTTCTTCATATGTGCATCTTTTATATTCACAGGAACCAGATTATATATAGGAGATAGCTTCAAGAAAGCCAAGTAGTACATGGTAGACCTTTTTTCTACTGAAGCGCTTGTAAAATGCTCTTTCTTTCATCATTTATTCACCAATTCAACAAAAATTTATTGAATGCTTACTATTGATGTGATGTTCACAGATAAGAACACTTAATCATCAAAATTAGTCATGATGCAGTAGGAGCTACTGACCCACACCTGTAATCCTAGCTACTCAGGAGGCTGAGATTTGAAGAACACCATTCAAAGCCAGCCCAGGCAGACAAATATTAGAACCTCTTATCAGGAAAAAGCTAGATGTGGAGGTGAGGCTCACAGGGTAGAACATCAGCTTTGAATGACAAAGCCAAGTAAGAGCTCAAATACCTGAGTTCAAACTTCAGTTCTCTCTTTCTCTCTCTCTCTCATACACTTACACACACACAAATCAAACAAAATTAGTCATGATGTCTGCTTTCATGGAGGTCACACTTCAAAATCAAAAGGATAAAAGAGGGCAATTACCATTAAAAGAGTAAGAAGCTGGGGCTGGGAAGGTGGCTCAGTGGTAGAGCACTTGCCTTGCATGCATGAGGCCCTGGGTTCGATTCCTCAGCACCACATAAGCAAAAAGAAAAAAG
>NW_012270232.1:4697-11778 GCF_000151885.1 Dipodomys ordii
GATTCCTCAGCACCACATAAGCAAAAAGAAAAAAGCCAGAAGTGGCGCTGTGGCTCAAGTGGTAGAGCGCTAGTCTTGAGCTGAAGAGCTGAGGGGCAGCACCCAGGCCCAGAGTTCAAGCCCCATCATAGACAAAAAGAAGAAGAAAAAAAAAGAATGAGGAGAAGGACGAGGAGGAGAAGAAGGAGAATGAGGAAGAGGAGGCGTAAACTCCCCATGATAAGAATGTCTCATCTTGCTTTCATAGAAATTTTATGATCATTCCTTAAAAACAAAACAAAACAAAGCAAAAAACCTCTTCAATGAGGTTCTCCTGTATTAGAAGTGGTCATGTGATATGCAGAGGAAACAAGGGACAACCAAGGGCAAGGGCAGATGGGAGTGAACTATTGTTCGGCATCGACTTTGTACTATGCATTTGAAGGTTCACATCTCTTTCACACCATGCCAACGCTTCATGCGAACCAATGGTGGCTCTAACAAGAAAGCATTATGGTCTTTTATTTAAAAATAAAATACTCCTTACTTTTTGACTGATGAGCACGGGAGCATCACTTAAGGAAGAGGCCCAGTTTACAAAGTCAGTCACGTCAATGACCTTGGCTCCTTTGAGAAGCTTTTGCTTCAGTTCGAATGCGTATTTTCCGGTTCCTCCTCTTATGAGGGAAATCACATCATCAATGAAGTTCTCACGGGTGATATTTACTGAGAAGAGAAGGAAGACTTTCACAGATGTATTCATAGTTCTATGATCTATCACCAAGATGCCATTTGGTACACTGATACTGAGTATTTTTGGTATAAGTTTAGTACATTTATTGAATTTTAATTATAAATATTAATTATGTAATTTTCTCTCCAAAATCTTTTTCTCAGCAGCCAATTGTAGACTTCAATCATCTCTTCTTTTTTCTAGAGAAAAATGATACATATGAAAATAATGTGGTGGCACACCCCTGTAATCTCAGCATTTGGGCCGAGATAGGAGGATCATAATTTTCAGACCTGCTTGGGCTCATAAAAAAATGCTGTCTCAAAAAATATGTGCAGTTGCTGGGTGCTGGTAACTATTAGCAACTCAGGAGGCTGAGATCTAAGGGTTGTGATTTGAAACCAGCTTGGGCAAGAAAGACTATGAGACTCTCATCACCAAGTAACCAAAAGTTTGGAAGTGGAGCCATGGCTCAAATGATAGAATGCTAGCCTTCAGCACAAAAGCTTAGAATCAGCTACCAGGTCCTAAGATCAAGCCCCAGGACTGGCAAAAGTACAAAAAAAGGGTACAGATGATTTAAATATATTGAGATTCATCGTTTATCATCATATGTATACACATAGACTATGTAACTTGTAATTTAAAAAAAATTATGCAGTAATTTGATATTAAGGAAAGATTAGGGCTATGAGGTCCAGAGCATGTTTGGGCTGAGGCGATGGCTTTGTACGTCTCCTTTGTTAATAGACATGAAACTGTCACCAGGCCATTCAAACCCTGGTAAAATTAAGGAGGGAATAGGAAACTTTTTTACAAGGTTACTTGTCTTCCATAAAATAAATATGTGAATAAACAAATACAGACTGTATAATAAATAAATACACACAATAAATATAATTTGCATAATAAACATAAATTCACAATGTGCCCCTTGTGAATGACAGCCCTGAGAGCTGCCCCCAACAACCTGTGTGATCATATATAAAAGTATTATCTGTGACACGGACAAATATCTGTGTTCAGTGTGGTTCAGAAACTGCTGCAAAGATAATATACTTCTTTTGTTTGCTTTGTGGTTGGTTTTTGGAGACAATGTCTTGCTATGGGTCCCAGGCTGGCCTTGAACTTGTCATCCTTCTGAGTCCACCTTCTTATTGCTGAGATGACAGGCCTGCACCACCATGTCCAGCTTAAAAAGTCCTTGAGCAATTTTAATTTTTCTAAATAGAGTAGACAATATAGAGAAGGCAGGAGGACTCAAGTGAGAGGACAGTGCCTTTGATACCTGTCCCCAGAATTACTATGTATTTATTTTTGTCGGTCGTGGGCCTGAACTGGGCTTGGGCACTGTCCCTCAGCTCTTTAGCTCAAGGCCTTTGAGTCACAGCGCCACTTCCGGCTTTTTCTGCTTATGTGGTACTGAGGAATCCAACCCAGGCCTCATGCATGAAAGGCAAGCACTCTCATTGAGCCACCTTCCCAGCCCATCCCCAGCATTATTAACCTATTAAGTTAGGCTACACTTACCGATTCTACCCTCACCCCTCTTCACACAATCATTCTTGTTAACTGCTCCTTTGACTTCAAGGCCATCAGAGACTCCAGGAATACTGAGAGATACATCCAGACTGTACCCAAGACATCTTTTTATATCACTTACTTCAATACCTGTTTCAGGCATTTATTTGAAAAGAGTTAGATGATGTTTATTAACCTTCTAAATAAATTCCAGTTTTAGCTATTTTGTAACAAATACACTTACAGGGATCCTAGACATCATTATCGACTGAATTCAAATACAACATTTATGTCTGCCCTATTGTTTTGTCTTGTCTTGGCATAAGAATCTACAGGATTTCTTTTGCCTTTACTTGTCAGTTTAGTGGCAAAGATCATAATCACTCACAAAATAAATAATTAAAGCATATTAACAAGTCACTTTGTATCTACCTGTCATGTAGGGCACAACACACTGGTAACAGAACTCCAGAGCATGGCAGTACTGGTGACGAACTCAAAGGCTCTTACTTGCTAGGCAGGGGTGGGGAGGGCAGGGACGGGGGGGAGTGGGGAGGGCAGGGGGAATCTACCACGTGAACCACATTCTCAGTATCTTTGCTTTCAGATAGAGTATCAGGCTTTTTGCATAAGTGGTTTCAAACGCTCTTCTGCTTTGCCTATGCGGGCTTTGAACTCCTGATCACAAGGAATCTTTTTGCTCCTAGGTGCTGGTGGCTCATGCCTTTAATCCTAGCTACTCATGAGCCTGAGATCTGAGGATCATGGTTCAAAGCCAGCCTGAGAGGAAAGATCACGAGACTCTATCTCCAATTAACCACCAGAAAATGGAAGTAGAGCTGTGGGCTCAAGTGGTAGAGTGTTAATCTCAAGCAGAGAAAAGCCCCAGGACACTCACTCAGATCACACACACACACACACACACACACACACACAAACACACAATCAAGTGTTGCCAGAACCTCCTCAAGATGGACTTCTTTCAACCACCACCACATTACAACTATCATCATATGAGCTAAAATTAATTTCCATCATTGATTTAAGAAGCAAGATTCATATATTACTTCTTCCTCTCCTAAGAAAAAATATATAAAAATTCTCCTTGTAATGCTGAGTAATTTGAAGGATAGCCATCATATGTAAGTTGAATAAGGCTAATGTTTAAGTAATATGCTGTGTAAATTGTAATTCTTGAGCTTTCTTTCACCTTTTAATATTATTTTACTCATAGCAACATCTTCATATAGCAGATGTTAGCTTGTAATGCAATCACTGATACTACTGAGTCATTATGTTTATTCAAGGCAGATATTAGTGTGCTATTTGATAGGGTTCTAGGCAACAAGGGACACCTGAAAGTTCTTTCAAAGCAGACATGTAGATTCTGTGTTCTAAAGGCTTTCAATATTGGAAGATGTGAACAAAGGAATGAAGTTCAGTCAAGATAATATTTGTAGTCAGAATTCAAATTCAAAGCATACCTTTCTCTTTCATGGAGGCTTTATCCAAAACATACACTAGTTCATAGAGTCCTCCAACAGCCCCTGAGCTACTATAGTGGGTTCCATAAGTTTCCAGAAACCCGAAGTATTCTCCCTTTGCATAGGTGGTTGGCAGAGCTTCTATATCATCCAGGAAAGTTTGTGTCAACACAACATTGCGATTTCTCATCAAAAATTTTCCCAGCTGAACAACTCCTTTCACATACAGAAACTGTTTTCCCTTTGTTGGAGAGGAGTTGAGAAGAGAGTGATAAGAGACAAAGGGCAAAGGATGAACCAATGCAACAATTCTCACAAAACAATATATTAGAAATGAACTGTCCAACCTGGGGGCAGATTAGGAGGATGAAAAGTAGGAGAAAAATGAGGGAGATGGTAACAAGTTTGACAAGAAATGTACTTAGTACCTTACATATGTTACTGTAACCTCTCTGTACATCACCTTGACAATAACATTAAAATTTTTAAAAAGCATAACATTTATTTCCAGAGGAATAGAATATTCAGTAGTGACCATGAGATACAACTTTTTTCCACTAGAGAGACTAACCACTAAATATGGTAATAGTCAATTGTGGTTAAGAATTGCAAGCAAGTGGAACTCTCAGACATCGCTGGTACAGAGTAGGAAATGGTGTCACTTCTCTGGAGGGCTGCTTGGCAGTTTCTCAGAGTCTGAAACACATCTACCCATGAATTCCTAAGATTAGAGAAAACACTGTCCACGAAAAGACCCATAGAAGAACTTTATAGCAACATTATACAGTTAGCTTAAAACTGGAGAGAGCTCAAATGCCCATCAGCAGGGGAGTTGATAATAAACTATGGCATGTCTGTACAATGACATACTAGCCAGCAATCAAAATTAAAAACAACAACAACTGATACATACAACAAAATAAATAAATCTCAGAAATATGTTGAGTCGTAGAAGTGATACACAAAGGAATATGCATTCATGATTCCATTTATATAAAGTTCTAGAACAGAGAAATCTATTCAGTGATGATAATCATGAAGTTCTCTTAGTGTGGTCAGTGTTCTACATCTTGATTGAAGAGATATGCTCTATATCTTTGTGCCTGCGAAGGTGTATCGAATGATCAAATTCATAGAACTATTATTTAAAGTCTTTGCATTTTATTGTAAAAAAATACACCTCATTAAGTTGATGCGAAACTACTGCCAACAGGAGGAAATGTACACATATAGAAGAGTCAATCTTTTCTTATTTTGTAGATGAGGAAACTGATTGAAAGTTATCAATTAAGTTATTTACCCCAAACCCCACAAATACTCTCCTCCATCTTTACTAAGAATGTAGATCTGTAGTTGCTCTGTTTTTTTTTCCCTACGTCTCTTTAGACTTTAATGATGGAGCTAGGAGAAACAATATTTTAAACTATGAATCTCAAGTACATCTCCACAATACAACAGTTAAATATTGCCAAGGCCAAGGATGACGCCTTTGATTTCCACGAGAAAACGAAGTCAGTGAACCTGGTACTTCAATGGCTTTTCTTGTTCTAAGCCAAAACTAAACTGCAAGTTTAGCATGATTTTGTAGATGGATCTTTGGAGGTTCACCTACCATTGCTATAGTTAACATGTGATAATTGTGAGGGCATTTAAAATATTTGTTTCTTTTTAAATGTACATTTTGGTGCATAGGAACATGGAACTAAACTTTTTGCATCCTAGAAACATGTTGATTATGTAACTTCAATAAATAATCAGAATTCCTCAGTTTAATTCTTTTTGATGATTGGGATGATTGCATGATTTAAATGGTCTCTAACTACAGGCTCATTCAAAAGGAACAGATTAAATTCTTGGAAAACATTCTCTGCTCATTAATACCAAACATCTTATTATTATCTACTCTCTAGGGTCCCATCTGAGTTTTCTCCCTTGCTCTTTTTACTTCCTGATGTTTGTTCTAGCGACAAAGTTGCTCTAAATTACTACAGAACATGCTTGTTAGTGTGAAATATATTTTATGATAGTCTTTTTTTATTACTTTTTGCTCTTACCTTACTTGAAGAATATGACCACAATCGTTTATAAGTTTCATTTTTGAAATATGAAAATTTCAGATCGCTGGAGAAACGTTCAGACTTTGAGGACTCTTTCTTTTCAGTAGTTTCTTCAGCATTATTTTTGTTTGTTTCTGTGGGTGTTAATTTTATAGCTAAATTTGCATTGAAACTTGATATCTTCTCTTGCATGATTGTAGTGAATATTTCAATCTCTTCTTCATAATTTTCAGTCCTGAAATTTTTATCAACCTTAGTCTAAAAGAATATAATGAAGTATGTTAAACACAAACAAAAATCAGTTATTTAAGAGGCAATAGAGTACAGAAAGTGATGGCCATGCATGGTACTCAAGACTATAAACCTAACGACTTGGGAGAGGCAGAGATTAAGAAGTTGTTGTTTAACACTAGCCCAGGCACAAAAGTTCATGAGACTTCCTTTCAATCAGTGCCTGGCTATGGTGGCTAACTGTAGCTGTGTTGGCCTGTTATCCCAGTTGTGAGAGATGTACAATGGCTCATCACCGTGACACCCAATTGTCATCCCCGGAGAAAGCATAAGGAAGAGGATCCCAGCCCAGGCATAACAGGAAGTCCTACCTTGAATGTAAGTAAGAAGGAAAATGATCTATCCCACTGAATCCTTATAGAAACCCTTGATGATGTACCCCTATTTTCTAGTCTAGAAGCTGAACCCTATAATTCCATATATATATATGCATATATACATACACATATATATTTAACCACATGCTCCTGCACAATCAAGATTCAGAGTATAAACTAAAAGTAAAACATAAAAATATCTTAACATCAGTAACAATGTGACCACATGTCAAAACTTACAGAATCCAACAAATCCAATTCTAAGAAGGAAGTTTTTAGTGATAGATGCTTATATCAAAAGATCTTTGTTGCAATGGGTCCACCTGTATCCCTATTTAAACGATTTGCTTACCCATTGCAACAATGAGATGTACAAGTGTTATGTCGAAAACGAACTTTACAACTTTGGTGGGGGGGAGAAGGGGAGGAAGGATTGGGTGGTGGGGCGGAGGGAAGATGGGAAGGAATGGAGGAAACAAAGGAGGAGGCTACAATGCTTGATAAGAAATGTACTCATAGCCAGGCGCTGGTGGCTCACGCCTGTAATCCTAGCTACTCAGGAGTCTGAGATCTGAGGATCAAGGTTCAAAGCCAGCCCGGGCAGGAAAGACTGTGAGACTCCTATCTCCAATAAACCACCAGAAAACCGGAAGTGGCGCTGTAGCTCAAGTGGTAGAGCGCTAGCCTTGAGCTGAAGAG